>NC_063336.1:4582756-4621868 GCF_021869965.1 Rhincodon typus
GTGTTCTGCAAAGCGGTCCCCGAGTCTCCGCTTGGTTTCCCCGATGTAGAGGAAGCCACACCGGGTACAGCGGATGCAGTATACCACATTGGCAGATGTGCAGGTGAACATCTGCTTGATGTGGAAAGTCTTCTTGGGGCCTGGGATGGGGGTGAGGGAGGAGGTATGGGGGCAGGTGTAGCACTTCCTGCGGTTGCAGGGAAAAGTGCCGGGTGTGGTGGAGCTGGAGGGGAGTGTGGAGCGGACAAGGGAGTCACGGAGAGAGTTGTCCCTCCGGAAAGCAGATAAGGGTGGGGAGGGAAAGATGTCTTTGGTGGTGGGGTCGGATTGCAGATGGCGGAAGTGTCGGAGGATGATGCGTTGGATCCGGAGGTTGGTGGGGTGGTACGTGAGGACGAGGGGGATTCTTTTTTGGTTCTTATTGCATGGACGGGGTGTGAGGGATGAGTTGCGGGAGATGTGGGAGACACGGTTGAGGGTATTCTCGACCACTGAGGGGGGGAAGTTACGGTCCTTGAAAAACGAGGGCAACTGAGATGTACAGGAGTGGAATGTACGGGAGAATTAAATGTACTGAAATGATACTTTTTGTCGAATACAAACCAAATCTTTTCTTTTAAGCATAATAACATTAACTGAATTGAAACATAATCATTTTATTGTAGCATTCAGTCTTGTGTTTATCTGAATATTTCAAAATTGAACTTTATACAGGCCTGCATGCAACTCTTCTGATACGTGATCCAGATACTGGGAAAATGCAATCAAACTTCGATCACAGAATTATTGAGCTTATTCGTGAAGCTAAATGTATGATAAAAATGGGTCTGGATGTGCCCGAGATAGCCAAACGTTTGCTAAAGTGTGAAAATGCATTGAAATCTAATTATGATCTTTTGAAGGTAAGTTGTGTTTTGGAGATTTATGTTTTCATGAAAATTTTATTTGATGTAGGTTGTATATTACAGTTTCTATTTATATTCTAATATATAATACAACTTCATTATATTGATTCATGCATATTCAGAACATCATGGATACTGATATATATTAAAGAGATACATGAATTTGCAATTATCTGTGAGAATAACATACAAAACTTCACATTAAAAAATATATGCTGAATCAAATTACTAAAAAAAGTACTGACTAACTGCCACTTTGTCCTGAAAGCAAAATATACTTTAAACTACAGAAGTATCCGCTTGGCCTGTTCTTTTTCTTTTTTTCTCCCTTTTTTACTCCCTTCTATGGTTTTCTTCCCCTCTTCTGTCTTCTTGGATTCTCGACCTTAGACACCCACCCCTGGCTTCCAACTCGGCTCCAAAGCGGCATTGGCAGCCAAGACCGGGGAAGCCAGTGACCACCAACCTGGAGCGGGGACACCAACGACCAACAGCCTGAAGCAAGGAAGTCAGCGACCGGCGTGCCCAAGTGGGGCCACCAGTGGCCCAGAGCAGTGACGCCGACGAACAGTGGCCTAAAGCGGAGAAGGCAATAACCAGAGTGCCCAGAGCAGGGTCTCCAGCAAGCAGTGTGCCCAAAGCGAGGAAGCCTGCAACCAGCAGCCCAGTGCAGGAGCAGGGGCAGCAGCGTGGTGCGCCTGCCTTCATTGCTCAGACCTTTGGTGAGGCCTCTTCTGGAGTACTGTGTGCGGGTTCTGGTTGCCCTGTTATGGGAAGGATATTACTAAACTGGAGAGGGTTCAGAAAAGATTTACCAAGATCTTGCCAGGAAAAGAGAGTTTGAGTTGTAAAACTAGAATGGAGGGATATATGCCAGACTCAGGCAGGTGGGATTAGTTTAATTTGGGAATATGGTTGGCTTGGACTATTTGGACGAAAGGGTCTTTTCCCATGCTATTTAACTCTATGACTGTCTGTCTCTGTGTAAAGAATTTCCCCTCAGATCCCTTTTAAATCTTTCCCCTCTCATCCTCAATGTATGCCCTCCAGTTTTGGACTCCCCAACTCTGGGGAAAGGACCCTGATAATTCATCTTATCAATGCCCCGCCGTATGGTCACCTATCAGCCTCCCATGCTCGAGGGAAAAACGTCCCAGCCTATCCAGCCTGTCATTATCACTCAAACCTTACAGTCATGGCAGCATCCTTTTAAATCTTCTTTGCACCCTTACCAGTTTAATGACATCTTTCCTCTGGCAGAGCAATCAGTATTGTACGCGGTATTCCAAATTCGACCACACTAATGTCTAGTGTAGCTGTAACGTGACGTCCCAATCCTGTACAAAATACTCTGACCAATTAAGGCAATTGTGCTAAATGTCTTCTCCATCCTGGCTACCTGTGATGCCACATTCAAGGAACTATGTATCTGCACCCCTATGTCACTCTACTTGTCATCTCTTCAAAAGAATTCAAGTAAATTTTTTAGGCTTGATTTCCCCTTCATGAACCCATGCTGACTCTGCTTGATCGTATGATGTATTTCTAAATGTTCTGAGATTTTTTAATTCACTCATGGTATGTGGACGTCAGTAGCTAGGACTACATTTATTGTCCATGCCTGGTTGCCCTTGAGAAAGTGGTGTTGTGCTGCCTTCTTAAACTTTTGCGGCCTGTGTGCTGAAGATAGACCCATTAATGCTGTTAGGGAGGGAGTTTCAGGATTTTGACCCAGTGATACTGAAGGAACGGAAATTTATTTTCATGTCAGAATGATGAGTGAATTGGAGGGGAATTTGTAGGTTGTGGTGTTGCCATGAGTCGGTGGCCCCAGTCCTTCTAAATAGGAGAGATCATGGGTTTGGAAGTTGCTGCCTAAGAAGTCTTGGTGAATTTCTGTAGTGCATCATAGGGATGTTACACATTGCAACTGCTACTAAGCATTGGTAATGCAGGAAGTGGATGTTTGTGGCTATGGTGTCAATCAAGCAGGTTGTTTTGTCCAGTGTAGGTTATTTATTAGAGTCTTCAGTCACCTGAGAACTCATATTTAGTGTGGAAACAAGTCACCCTTGGCCATAAGGGATGGTCTAAGAAGAAGACTGGCTGCAAACAGTAGGCTGCTAACTTCTTCAGTGGCTTCTTGTAACATTGGGGAACAGCAATCAGCACTGTGGCCTACTGCTCAAAAGGAGTGATGATCCAAATGTCTGGCACCATTCTATTGGTTGTGCCCTCTGCTGCCTGTTATGGGCCATCTTGTCTTGCTTCTCTTCCATAATGAATGTGTAGATCTCGTCATGTTAAGCATTTACCACTTTCACCACTGGTACAGATTAACAATGTTGTTAACAATCAACAAGATGAACTACAACAATTTAACAAGTTTTCTTCAAGGTCATCTGACAAGCCCACAGCCTCTACCACTTAGAAATACAAGAACAGCAGGCAGAGTGGAATAACACCACATCAGAGTTCTCCTTCAAATCACACAACACCTGATTTGGAAATATTTCTTTGTTTTTTCATTGTCACCAGGACAAAATCCTGAAATTCCCTCCTAAATAGCAATGTAGGTGCTCTTATACCCGATGGACTGTTTAATTAGGTAGCTCACCACTTTCAAGATGGGCAATGCATTCAATCTGTGCCACTGATGTTCATATCCTGTGAATAAATATGGAGTTATGGAGTAAGTGGGCATGGTGGCTATGAGAGTGTGGGGAAAATTCTATTTTCATGTTAGGAGTCCCACGAAACAAACTATGAAAAGGTGGTACCATCAAATAGACACAGCAGCAATTAGGCCCTGATGAATTTCAATAATTTAGGAAAACATCAGGAGTAGACCATTGGTGCTTTGAGCCTGCCTCAGCATTCAATAAGATCATGGCTGATCTGGTAATGGTCTCATTTTCTATGTCTTGTCTGCACCAAAACCCTTGAATCTCTTATCTGGCAAAAAAAACTATCTAACTCAGCCATCAATAAAGTTAAAGATCCAGGCTCAACTACCTACTAGAAAACAGGATTCCGTACATTGAAAACCCTCTGAAAAATATTCTCCTCTTTTATCTTAAAAGGGAAATCTCTTCTCCTATAGTTATGCCCTGTTGTTTTAGTCATCCCCAAGATGTGAAACATGCTCCTAATATCCACTTTATCTATTTCCTCAGGATCTAATAAATGTGAATAAGAACAGCTCTCAATTCTTCTAAATGCCATTGGATATAGGCCTGCTCAATGTTTCTTCATAAGATAAGCCCTTCATTAATGTAGGACCCGAGTGAACTTTCTTTAAATTGCTTCAAAGCAATTATTATCATCTTTTAATATAATGAGAACAAAACTGCACATCAAATTGTAGATGTGGTCTCATGAGTGCCCTGCACAACTGTAGTAAAGCTTTACTGTGAAATAGAGAAAGGCAGAGTATTATTCAAATGGTGATTTATTGGAAAATGTAGATGCACAAAGGGATCGAGGTGTGCTTCTACCTCTGTCAACGAAACTAAACAAGCAGATGCAGCAAACATTTATGAAGGAAAATGGTTTTCAGAGGATTCAAGTTTAGAAGTGGGGATGTCTTACTGCAGTTATACAGGGCCTTGGTAAGACTGCACCTGGAATATTGCCTGCAGTTTTAGACTCCCTACCTAACAGGGGGTATATTTTCTATAGAGGATGTGCAGCGAAAATTCACTAGGCTGATACGAGGGAGAATAAGACTGTGAAATGGAGAGATTAATTCAACTGGACTGGCATTCACTAGAGTTTAGAAGAATGAGAGAGAGTGGCATGGGTGACATGGTGACTCAGTTAAGGATGGGCAATAAATGGGCAATTAGGGATGGGCAATATACATTGGTCTAGCTAACAACGGCTGCATCCCATGAAGTAAAAAAAAATGCCATTCTAGAAATGGCCTGAGAACTGAATATTCAAGGATGTAAATGTTTAGGAAGTATAAACCAGAAGTTAAAGGAGATGGAGATGCTCTGATGAAAAGGAAGTCACAAAGGACCATAGAGCTGCTCTCTCATTAAAGCGAGGTCATTGTTGGTTGCTTAACCTGAGGGCCACCACGCCTCAAACCAGGGGGAGAGATTGAGAAGGATAGTCATTTATGGCAATCTCAGCCAATGTGGGAATTGGACCCATGCTGCTGGCATTACTCTACATCATAAATCAACTATCCAGGCAAAAGAGCTAACCAACCCCAGACAATAAGAAATGGGATCAATATATTAGTTAGAAAGGATCTCAGATTGGAAGAACAATGTGAGTTATTTATATGATACCAAATAGTAGAGGTTATGTGAGGGCATAGTATTAATTAGGAGATCAGCAAAGCATGTAGCAGGGCAATGCAGCTATCATGGGTGACTTCATTCTGTATATAGATTGTGTATGAACATGAGAATTAGGAGCATGAGTAGCCCCTTGAGCCTGCTCCACCATTTTCGTATGTTCATAGGTGATCTCATCTTGGCTGCAACTCCACTTTCCTGCCGACTTCCCAGAACACTTCAGCCCATTACTAATTAAAAATTGGTCTGTCTCCTCCTTAAATTTATTCAATGTCCCAGCATCCACCGCACTCTGGGTTAGCAAATCACACGGATTCATGATGCTTTGAGGGAAGAAGTTCCTGTTCATCTCTCTTTTAAATCTGCCAGCCCTCAGGCTAAGACTGTATGATCTCTTGTTCTAGACTGCCTTGAATGGGAACATTTGCTCTGCATCTACTTCATCAATCTTCATTAGCATCGTTTATATCTCAATTAGATCTCATCTCATCCTTCTAAACTCCAGAGAATATAGGTCTAAACTGTTCCATCTCTTCTCAGAAGACAAACCTTTCATCTCTGGAATGAATCTAATGAACCTTCTCTGAATTGTCTCCAATGTAATTACATCCTTAAACCAATTGAGCACGAAAGCTATTGAGTCTCTGAGTTGTGTTGGGGATATTTTTTTTTCTGGAGCGGTATGTTGAGGAGCCAACTAGAGGACATGCTATTTTAGAGCTAGTGATATTTAATGTAACTGACTACAAAAGCAGAGTGGACGAGGGTGAATCAGTAGATGTTGTGTATCTGGACTTTAAAGAGGCTTTTGACAAGATTCCACACAAGAAATTAGTAATGAAAATTAAAGCTCATGGTACCAGAGGTAATGTATTGAAATAGATAGAGAACTTGTTGGCAGACAAGTAGCAGAGAGTTAGAATAAACGCGTCCTTTTCAGAGTGGCAAGCAGTGAAAAGCAGCAAACAACAGGGTTCAGTACTGGTACCCCAGCTGTTCTCAATATATATTGATGATTTAGACAAGGAATTGAATGCAATATCTTTAACTTTGCAGATGACACTAAGCTGGATGGCAGTGTGTGCTGTGAAGAAGATGCTAAAAGGCTGCAAGGTGACTTGGACAGTCTGGATGAGTGGACAGATACTTGGCAATGCAATATAATGTGGATAAATATAAGGTTATCCACTTTGGTGGCAAAAACAGGAAAGAAAATTATTATCTGAATGGTGGCGGTTTAGGAAAAGGTGAGGTGCAACGAGACCTGGGTGCCATGGTGGAACAGTCGCTGAAGGTTGGCATGCAAGTGCAGCAGGAAAGCTAATGGCATACTGGCCTTTATAGTGAGAGGATTTGAGATAGGAGAAGGGATGTCTTGCTGCAGTTAGACAGGGCCTTGGTGATGCCATACCTTGAATATTGTGTGCAGTTTGGTCTCCTAGTCTGAGGAAGGACATTCTTTCTCTTCAGGAAGTCCAGTGGAGGTTCACCAGACTGATTTCCAGGATGGCAGGACTGACAAAGAAAGAAAGACCGGATCAACTGGGTTTGTACTCACTGGAATTTAGAAGAATGAGGGGGGATTTCATAGAAACATATAAAATCCTGCTGCGACTTGACAGACTAGATGTGGGAAGAATGTTCCTGATGTTGGGCAATTCCAGATCTAGGAGTTACAGTCTAAGAATAAGGGGTAAGCCATTCAGGTCTGAGTTGAGGAAGAATTTCTTCACTCAGAGTTGTGAACCTGTGGAATTCTGTACCAGAGAAAGCTGTTGGGGCCAGTTCATTCGATATATTGAAGAGGGAGCTGGACGTGGCTTTTGCGGCTAAATGAATCAAGTTTGGAGAGAAAGTGGGAATGGCTTACCAAAATTGTATGATCAACTGTGATCACATTGAATGGTGGTTCAGGCTTGAAGGGCCAAATGGCCTACTCCTGTACCTTTTTTTCTATTTTTAAAAGGGATAATTAACAATCTTCCTGAAAAATAACCTTCAGTGATGACTAACCACAATATGATAGAATTTTACATTTTGTCTGAAAATGATGTAGTTTAATCTGAAACAAGGGTGTCAAGTTCATATAAGTTAAATTATGGTGGTATGCAGTACAAATTGGTTGAAGCAGATAGGAAAATGCACTGAAAAGCATGTCTGTACAAAGGCAATGTACGGACTTTAAAGGACTCTTATATGACTCACATTTCACTTATGTTCAGATATATATTCCTTCGAGGTACAAAAACTCAAGAAAGATCAGTCAACCATAAGTAACAAAGAAAGTTCAGGATTGTATAGGACTAAAACAACAGGCCTAATGCCTGAAAAATTGCTAGAAAAAACAATATGTCTGATGGATTAGGAGGCTTTCACAATGTAGCAAAGAAGAACAAAGAAACTGATAAAGAATATGTAAATGCAACCTAGCAAAAGGCAAAAATAGACTGTAATAGCATGCATAGATACATAAAAAGGAAATGTTTGACAAAAACATACCTGGGTTCATTAAACAAAGAGTCAGGATAAGTTATAATGGGGAATAGAGAAATGGCTAAAAAGTTAAATTCTTACTTATGTTACAGAGAAGGAAAGGTTAAATGAAAGAAAATCCCTGATATTCACTTAATAAGTAAGAAGTAACAACTTATTTATTTAACCCTAACAGTGAACAATTTAGCAGAAATACTTACAAACCGAACAATTCCCCCTTAACTTCTGACTATTCCCTAACTGAACTAAATTCTACTGGTATGCTATTACAATAAACACAATTCCCACTTATATAAACCCAAGTAATAATAAAATAAATTAAAACAGTCTCTTAAAGTCTACACGCCTTTCTTCTGCTGTTCTCAAGTCATAAACACCTTTCTTCCACTGATCCCGCTGTCAGGGATGTTTTCTCTGTGAATTCCTCTGTGAGGACTCTTAGCTAGAAGTGCTGTGGTACCTTTTATGGATAAATGATGCTTTCTTAGAGAGTTTAGTGATTTCTTGTGGGAGCTAAATGCTTATTTCTTAGATGGTGGTTCGCTTTCACACCAATTTTCAAAAACCCTCTCCTTATATACCTTGGATGACATATCAATTTTCTTACAGTAGCATTGGTCCAAGGTTGTCAAAACTATCAGATTTAAATTCAATTGGCTTTCAGTCTCTAAGTGCTTGATTAAATTAATTGGCTGATTCCAGCTAGTTGCCAAAACATCAAACAAGCCTAAGGTTTCCAATCACACAGCCAATTGATACATATCTCAATTTCAGAACTGACTGTACATCTTCAGCTATGTACAGACTTTTTTTTTCTTGTATAAATCTCTAAGCTTAGAAAAGCACTTTACCTCTTAAAGGAACCACACACTCTTCTTCCTTATCATTTTTTTACAAACAAATTCTAGTTTGCTGCTTTCCTATTTACCATTATTCTACACAACTTCATAACACTTTTTATTTCTATTCATTTGTGGGATGTGGGCATTGCTGGCTGGCCAGCATTTCTCGCCCATTCCTAGTTGCCCTTGAGAAGGTGGTGGTGAGCTGTCTTCTTGAACCGTTGCAGACCCACAATATTATTAGGGAGTGAATTCCAGGATTTTCACCCAGTGACAGTGAAGGATCTTATATCTGTTTTGACCGAGAAAGATACATGAAATCTTTCAGAACTAGAGATCCAAGTGACTAGGGAAAATGAGAAGTTGCAGGAAATTAGTATTAGTCAGAAGATTGTACTGGAGAAAGTAATGGGTCTAAAAGGTAATAAATTCTCAGAGCCCGGTAGTATATATCCCAGGTTTTTGAAAGCGATGGCCAGAGAAATAGTCAATCTTTTGGTGATTATCTTTCAAAACTCTATAGATCTGGAATGAATCCCACAGATTGAAAGGTAGCAACTGTCACCCCACTATCTACAAAGTGAGCAAGAGAGAAAACATATTTTATTTCTTGTGTGCTTACTGTTTCATCACATGCTGTGCTGCTTTTAAATACTGTCTAGTCAACTCACCCACTCTATTTAATCTTTCCTGAAAATTTGACAAATAGTGCAAATATGTGGTCTCTGAACTCTGACTCACCAATTTCTCCTTAATTAATTTCAGTAGTCCTCTCACCTCATGCCCAAAAACTAATTTAAATGGACTGAATATGGTAGATTCATTTGGTACATCCCTAATTGCAAAAAGTACAAATGAAATTCCTTTATCCTAATCCTCTGGATATACTTGTCTATAAGCCCTCAACATGGTCTTTAAAGTTTGTTGCCACCATTGATGCTCCCTGCGATTGTAGATGGTATGCAGTAGAACTGAATTGTTTTATTCCTAAGCTATCCATAACTTCCTTGAATAATTTTGACGCAACATTTGACCCTTGATCTGATTGTATCTCTGTAGGTAGTCTGTATCTGGTGAAAAATTTGAGTAAGTCCTCTACAATCCTTTTAGCTGTGATATTGTGCAATGGAACGGCCTCTAGATAACTAGTGCACACATCCATTATTGTCAACAAATACTGATTCCCAGTTTTTGTGTTAGGAAAGGGTCCTACACAATCAATTAAGACCCTTGTAAAATGTTCTTCAAATGCAGGAATGGATATTAAAGGTGCTGGTTTTATCACTGCCTGAGGTTTTTCAATTACCTGACACGTTTGGCAAAATTCAAATACATCCTTACGCAGTTCAGGCCAGTAAAAATGTTTTTGTATTTTGGCTTGATTTTTCCTTACTCCCAAATGACCTCCTAATGGTAATTCATGTGCTACCTGCAACACCTCCTTTCTATGACATATCGGTAATACAACTTGATGAACTTCTGCCCATTTCTCATCTGCCTGAATATGTGATTGTCTCCATTTCCTCATCAAATGATTTTTAAGATAGATTTTTAAGATACATTCTGGGATACATTCAGATTCTTCTCCTATGTATGCTTTTTGATTCAACTGTTTCAGTTTTTCATCTTTCTGTTGTAATTCAGTTAATTTCTCTTGAACTAAAAATATCCACTTTGTCCTCCACCTCTTGTTTTTTTCTCAACCACTTGATCAACCATGGTCTCTGATAATGGTATTTCAATTTCCTTATCTTTATTCTTTGAATTTTCCTCCTGCTTCAACTTGTGGCTTTGTGACCTTGTTATCGCACAGTCAGGAAAAATCCCAAGATATACTTCCTGTAATACATCAGTTGCCTGATTTTCCGCTGGCTTTTCAACCACAGTGGGCAGCCCTCCCATCTATGATCCAGCTATATCATTACCAAGTACAAATTGTATTTCTGGAGCTCAGAGTTCCTCAAGTACTCCGACTACCACTTCTCCACTTTTCACTGGACACTCCAACCTCACATAACATAACAGGGCACTTCTCATCTCACGATAAATTCCACATATTACCACTTTTTTCTGGCAATACTCCTTCTAAATTACATATCTCCTCCTCTTTCAACATCAAAGATTGGCATGCTCCTGTATCTCTTATATTGTAATTTCTTTGCCTGCTCCTCCTGGCATGTACAAGTAAAGCTTACCCTTGCAAGTTCTGGTCTCCCTGCTATAGGAAGAATGTTGTGAAGCTTGAAAGGGTTCAGAAAAGATTTACAAGGATGTTTCCAGCGTTGGAGGGTTTGAGCTATAGGGAAAGGTTGAATAGATTAGGGCTATTTTCCCTGGAGCATTGAAGGCTGACGGGTGACCTTATAGAGCTTTATAAAATCATGACGGTCATGGATAGGGTAAATAGACAAGATCTTTTCCCCAGGGTGGGGAGTTCAAAACTTGAGGGCTTAGGTATAAGATGAGGGGGGAGAGATTTAAAAGAGACTTGAGGGGTAACCTTTTCATGCAGAGGGTGGTATGTGTATGGAATGAACTGCCAGAAGAATTGAGGTGGCTAGTACAATTACAACATTTAAAAAGCATCTGGATGTATACATGAATAGGAAGGGTTTAGAGGTCTATGGGCGAAATGCTGGCAAACGGGACTAGATTTATTTAGGATATCTGGTCGGCATGGACGAGTTGGACTAAAGAGGCTGTTGCCATGCTGTATACCTCTATGACTCTAAGATCTGGCACTTTCTTCTCAACCAAACCCAAACCAGGTTGTATATTCTGGTGCAGCTTTTTAGTTTCTACTGTGCTTTCCTTTACCACTTCAACAAAACTCACTGGCTTCTCATCCTTTCCCATATCTGTCTTCCCAGTGCTCTTTTTAAATCACCAACACTGTGACTTCATTTGGCCTACTTTATTGCAGTGAAAACACCTGAGCCTTTTTAGTTCTCACCACCGCCCCCCCCTCATGAGTTTCCTTTTTACCTTGTGGTAAACTATCTTCACTATCTTTAATAAGCTTTTCCCTTACCACCTGAGGATTTCTCCTTTCCCCAGTTTCCCCATGCCTCACAGATTGATATTGATATTGGAAGCCAAACTTTGATTTATGAACCAAGTGATAATCATCAGCCATTTCCACTGCTAATCTTAGAGATAGCAAGATTGAAAGTCCTCAAGCCAATTAAAGAACCAAAGCCATTAAATGGTCAGGATGAGCCAACTAAGCAATAACATTAATGTATTTAAAAGGAAGCTGAACAAGAATATTGGTGATGGAGAAAGGATTTGAAGAATTTGCTGATAGTTTCAAGTGAAGAAAATTAAGAGGAATGTCATATGGATAATACACACTTGAGAAGCTTGATACCATCCTGGATAAAACAGACCACCTGATTGATACCACATCCACAGACATTTATTCACTCCACCACCGACACTCAGTAGCAGCAATGTGTTCTATCTATGATATTCACTACAGAAATTCTTTCTTTTAAGCTGGCAGCTGTGGGAGGAAATCAGCTGGAGAATTGGAACATTCAGGAAACATATGTCACAGGGTTGCTTCATTTAATCCTGCCTAGTAACTAGTATAGGGCTAGTTGTAAGTTTTTCCACAGACTAGACTTTAAACATGAACTCTGCTAGTCTCTCCACAGATGCTTTCAGATCTGCTGAATTTCTCCAGCAATTTCTGTTTTTTATTTGAGACCTCCAGCATCCACAGTGTTTTATTTTTATTTATTACACTAGGCAAGGGATCAATGGAGATGTAGAGGCAGACATTTACGGAGATATTTCAAAATACACAGAGTAAACATAAAGAGTCATTGAGTCATGCAGCACAGAGACAGACCCTTCGTTCTAACCAGTCCATGCTTACCAAGTTTCCCAAACTAAACTGGTCCCACTTGCCTGTGTTTGGCCCATATCCCTCTAGACCTTTCCTATTCATGTACCTATCCAAATGTCTTTTAAATGTCTAACTGTACCTGCATCTACCACTTCCTCTGGCAGTTCATTCCATGTACAAAACATTGTGTCAAAAAGTTGCCCATCAGGTTCCTTTTAAAATCTTTCTCCTTTCAACTTAAAAGTACACCCCTTGGCTTTGAACTCACTCATCCTAGGGAAAAGACCTTTGCTATTTATCTTATCTATGTCTCTCATGATTTTATAAACCTCTTTAAGGTCATCCTTTCTACTAAAAACATCAAAAGGGTATTCCCAACATTCATGATTAACTAAAGATGTATGGAAAAGCATCAAACTTAAGGAAAAAATATTCAGCTATGCTAAGATGAGTGACAGGTCGAGTAATTGTTAGATTATGAAGAATGGCAGAAAAGGACTAAAAGTTTAATTAGGAGGAAGAAATTAGGATTTGAGTGGAAGGTACCTAAAATGTAAAAATGGATAGCAAGAGTTTCTATAGGTATTTAACAAGGAAAGAGTAAACATCTAGACAGTGAAATAAGGGTTAGTGGTAGAAAATAAGGAAATGACATACAAAAGGAACAAATATTTACTTCTGTCTTCATTTAGAAATACAAAAAGAATCAAATATTAGCTGTAATTCAGGAGGTGGAAAGGAGGGAGGAGCGTGGTGAAATTATAATTGTGAGGGAAACAGTACTAAGCAAATTGATGGAGTTGCAGGTCAGCAAATTTCTGGGTCCAAATGGACTTCCCATAAGAATCCAAAAAGGTAACATATGCACAGAGAGAGATGTGATTATAACCCTAAATGAATCATTTGAATCTGTCTTCACAAAAGAACAAATGATACAAATATTGTAGTTAAGGAGAGGAAATGTAGAATTTTAGATATGATAAGTGTAGAGAGAAAGGAAGTTGTAATGGCATTTGCATCCTTGAATGTAAATAAATCACCAGGGGTTGGCTAAAATACACCCGAGGCTGTTAAAAGAAGCGAGGGAGGAATGGACAAATGACTATCAAGTGAACTTCAACACAGACAAATGTGAGATATAATATTTTGGTAGGAAGAATAAGGCATGCATGTATTACTTGGAAGGTACAGTTCCCAATGAAATGAAGGGACAATGTTAAAACCTACATCACAGACCACAAGTAACTAAGGCCATTAAAAAGAGTAAGCTAGGCAATAATGCTAGATAGATAGAATTGAAAAGTAGATCATATCTATGATGAACTTTGATTTAACTACTTTTAGTGCACTGTGTTATGGCCCCATAGAAATGATGCAGATGCACTGGAGAAGTTCAGAGAAGAGTTACAAAATTGATACCACAAATGTGTGGATACATATATCAAAACAGGATTGACATCTGGTTCTATGTTCTCTTGAAGAAAGAAGTCTAAGCGGTGATCTATTAGTGATATTTAACTATTTTATAGGTTTTATAAATAGATACAAAGGGAACTTTTTTAGTGAAGAATAAAACTGCTCACCATCTGTATAAGATAGTCACCAACAGATCCAGCAGAATATTCAGAATAGATTTATATGTCCAAAGATTGGTGAGAATGTGAAACTTGTGACCTCAGGAAATCATTGAAGTGTATAGTTTCGAGATGATCCAGTGAAGCTGTGTTTGCTTCCATCTGCAACTCCTCTTTTAATGAAGTAGTCTCTGCTTGCGTGCTAGAAGAACTGTGTGCATTCAGTTTTGAACTGAAAATTGTTAACACTCTAGTTACACATGAACAATGTAGGTTCTGTCTCAAAGCAAAGACCCATCATATTTACATTCAGTCAAGTGGAAGCAGGAGAATTGCTATTCAAAGACTATCAGTGGATATGGTCTCCTCCTCAGTGCTTTACTCCTTGTATCTCCTGAAATTCTGCTTGTGTTTTCTTTGTTGCTCCCACTGACACTCTATTCCCAAAGACTGTTTTATCAAACCATCCATTATTTTTGGCCAGACTGTTTTTGAATGGAAGTGTAACAACAGAACTATCTAAATCTCTCTCCACATAAACTTGAGGACCAAGAAAAATACTTTGAAATCAAATGATGTCCAGAAATAATAAGTTAGAAACTAACCTGTCTGTGCAGAATGATATCTTAAAACAGTGTAAGTAAAATTAATATTTTCCCTTTATACACTTCTTCATTCACCAAGCCTTTATGTCTGCATACCAGTTAGCACCAAGCTTCAAAGTCAAGCTCTGAAAAATAAAAACACAATTTCTAGATCTGTGTGTGCAAACTTAACGGAATTTTTAACTGTCGTTAATTTCCTCAGTGGGGAGAATAGAATAAGTTTGAGTTATTTTCTTTAAAGAATAGTGTAATTGCAAAAATCAGGCACATTTTTTCAGAATGAGAAATTAATTTGAGTTAGAGTTGACTAATGAAAACAAAGACAATTTTACATAATTAAAAGTTCTCTCATTTATATTTCTGTAATCAGTCTACTCTTCAATTATTTGAGAGTGTGTGCCAAGGAATTCCGTCTGAGTATGTGACACTGATAACACCAAAAATTAATAAGGTGAGCACTGCATTGTGTAAGTAAAATTTATATTTTCCTTTTATACATTCACCAACAATCAAAATATAAGGTATTCATCTTTACTTTCTTTTGTCAAAGTTGATAGGAGATTGAAAGCCCATTTATGCATTAATTTCCCTATCTAGTGATGTCCAATTTACTGCTAGTGATTTTTTAGTATTTTAAGTTGAAGCAATATTTCTTAAAGTGTCAAAATTTATTATGTGCTCATGGATCATCACAAACTCAAGGTGGAGATAGTAATGATGATGAATTACTACTCCAGAGGCCCAGCCTAATGCTTTGGTGGAATAGATTCAAATTCTACCATGGTAGCTCCTGGAATTTAAATCCAATTAATTAATAAATCTGTTATTGAAAGGTTGATGATGACCATCAAACTAACAATTGTCTTAAAAATCCATTTGGTTCAAGCTCATCCAAAACTGTGTTGCCAGTATCCTAAATTGCATCATGTTCCTTTAACTACTTGCACCTGTACTTGCTGGCCAAAATGGCACTTGTTTAAGCAACACCTCAATTTGCAAACTCCCATTCTTCTTGCTAAATTTTACATGATGTAAGCCTTCAACACATAACAGTAGTGTTGTAATGAGGTCAGCCAGGTGGACCTCATAGAATATGAGTTCGATCACTGGGGCTGTTAATTTGGTCCAAACAGGGAGTCGTGGCTGACAGAGTTAAACAGGAGCTCAGAAATCTTGATCACTCTAAGAGCTAGCTTTGAGAGAGCCAGACCAGTGAAAAGTTGTTTTGCCACTTACTCCAGAAATTCGCACGCCACTTATCTTTCGGTTGGGGTAAGCATGTCTGCTAACATGCTGTTATTTGGGAAGCTTGACTCGTTCGAGCTTGCCGTCAAAGACTGGGCCCAGTATGCAGAAAAAATGCATTATTTTTTCTAGGCAAATGGCATTGGGGCAGGTGAAATTCAACGAGTAATTCTCCTGTCAGCTTGTGGATTCACAGCTTTTTCGGTTATTAGGAACCTTACATTCCTGAGGCACCAGATACTAAAGCCTTTCAAGAGTTGATGGATTTAGTTAAGGAATATTACGACCCCAAGTGTCATTTAATTCTGAGATGCTGTCAGTTTTACTGGGCAGTTTGGGAACCGGGGTATCTGTATAGGGATTTTTGATGAGGTTAAGATGACTGGAAGAAGCATGTGACTTTGGTTTAACCCTAATGAGATGATGGGAGACTGTTTGCTATGTGGGATTTATGATGTAACCATGCAGGGAGAAAGCAGGAGAATGGGGTTGAGGAACTTATCAGTCATGATTGAATGGCAGAGCAGACTCGATGGGCAGAATGGCCTAATTTCTGCACCTATGTCTTATGGTCTTATCTTTTTAACTTTATTTCCATTTTTCTTACTTATATTCTGAACAATTGTAAGTAATGTAAATTTTTTCCCTTTATTTCTGTATTTTGTACCTAAGATGGTGCCATATGGGACAACATAGTAATCTTTTCATCATAGACCTGTACTTCTGTACTTGAGTACACATGACAATAAAGGATATTCTAATTCTAATTATTGGAGATGGTCACTGACTAGCATTTGTGTTGAGTGAATGTTACTTGCCACTTGTCAGCCCAAGTCTGGATATTGTCCAGGCTTTATTGCAATTGAACATGGATGTCTTCAGTATCTCTGGAATTGTGAATGGTACTAAGCATTGTGCAGTCATCAGCAAACAACCCCACTTCTGACCTTATGATGGAAGGAGCAGCAGCTGAAGTTGGTCAAGCCTAGGACACTACCCTAAGGGACTTATGCAGAGATATCCTGGAGCTGTGATAACTGACCTCCAACAACCACAACCATCATCCCATGTGCCAGGTATGACTCCAACTTCCCACTGATTACAGTTTTGCTCGGGGTCCTTGATGCCACGCTCAGTCAAATGCGGCCTTGATGTTAAGGGCTGTCACTTTCACCTCACCCCTGGAATTCAGTCCTTTTGTCCATATTTGAACCAAGGCTGTAATGACATCAGGAGCTGAGAGGCCCTCACTGAACTGAGCATCAGTGAGCAGGTTGTTGCTCATCAAGTGCTGTTTGATACCTCTGTTGATGACACCTTTGATCACTTTACTGATGATCTTGAGTAGACTGAAAGACTAGTAATTGGCCGGGTTTGATTTGTGCACAGGATTTATCTGAGCAATTTTCCACATTAGCAGGTAGATGCCAGTCTGATAGCTGTGTTCGAATAGTTTGGCTAGGAGTATAGCAATTTCTGGAGTTCTCATGCAACCTCTTACCATGTGATCTCCTACTGCAGCAATGTCTTGGGGATGACTTGGTTGGCCTCCCACAATCACAACTATCTTTTACTGTGCTACATATGAGTTCAATAAGTGGTGTGTTTGCTGTCTTCATATTATTGACTATTGGGCTACTTGTTGCTGCACTCGTTCAAATGTTGCTGCATTGTCCCTGCCATCACACCTCATTAGTTCACTGGTGAATTTGATTACTATACCATGTAGTAATCTGTGGAATTATTTAAATTTAAAATTTAATATTGGAAGTTATGAAAAAGGCAAGAAAGATTTTCAGACCTCCAATACCTCAGATACAATGGATTAATTTGAAGTGAAGTTAAAGAAAACAGAAAGCTAAAAATATTTTTGAAGTGCTAATCAGTACTTGAACCTACAACTTGGTGACCCAAACAGAAAAAAGCTGTCAAAAATGATCACAGGTAAATACACATTGTTGTTCACATTAACCCTAATATCACTGATGAATACTTAACTTGCTACTTCTAATAAATCTAATAACTATGGCTGGAAGTTTCCCATCTTCAGACTGATTGAAAATGAGAGAGTTTCCATGAGGGAAACCCAAGGCCTTTGGACGTAAGAAAGCCTGCTGGACTTTCCAGTATACAGCCAAGTAATTAGTTGGTGTCAGGCTTTCTGCCAGAATTATGACCCCAGAATGGGAAGACTCACCAGCCTGGAGCTGCTGTCAATCAGAGGCTGGCAGCTTCAGAATTCGGCAGCACCTTGTCAAAAAGTATTGGCTACGTACATGAAGAAGTGCTGCTGAGAATGATAGGCAGTTTTTGGAGGGATGGGAGGTTTCTGGGAGTGGAGTTCATCCTGAGGAAATAGGTTGGGGTGTCAGAAGTAAGGATAGGGACGAAGCTGTTCACACCCGTGCGCCAGCCTTCAGTCTTACACAAATTAGCGCAGATTGAGAGGTCACTCCCTTCCAAACTGACAGTTGACCAATCAAGTAGGCTGACTGTTTCTCATTTCACTTGGAGTTGAAGTAATTGCAACACTGGTGGGAAAATGTCCTGAAACAGTACTTAATTTATCGTTTAAGGTCTTCAGTTGATAACAAGATGAGAAAGTCAAGCTTGGGCCTTGTCACCCGGAATCTAATTTCTGTCATGGCAGGAAGGTGACAAATATCTCCCCACTGCCAGCATACTTGATTATCTACCCCTTCCGTCATCATCTCCACTGCTTTTTCAAGAGGGGTTGATTACACTTTGACTGTATGTGAATATTGTCTAACAATAAAGAGATGGAGAAAAGCCAAATCTCGTATCAAGGATGGAAGTTTTTATAACAATTACAGTTTTGTGCTCATGATTCATTTTCTTTTCTTTTAGATTGAATCTGTTCTGAGACAGGGAGCTGCCTCACTGAATTGGTCATCAATAATACTTGACCAATTCTTCTCTGATGTGAATTCAGCCATAGAAGAGTTGACTTCATTGCTCAAGACAGTAAGTAGATTTCCTAAAACGGTTTCTTATTAAAGTGAAAATAGTAGCAGTGGGAAAAAGAGCATCTCGTTTGTATTTTGGATTAAGAGATGACAGGTTTCCTGCAGATATTGCAGGAGTTGGAAGTAAATATTTATGTTATGTGACTATGTGAAAAGGTAGGAAGATAGGGAAAGGATTAGACATATTCTGGATGAGAAAGTTCTGAAGAAGGGTCTAGGCCCAAAACGTCAGCCTTCCTGCTCCTCTGATGCTGCTTGGCCTGCTGTGTTCATCCAGCTGTACACCTTGTTATCTGAGAAAGTTGCAATATGGTTTTATCAAAGAAAGAGATCAACAGTTTAACATGTGTGCTTGTAAGCCAGCTACTGTTTATAGAAATTAAAAACCTGACTTTGGTGAAGTCAGGCAAAGCTTTCAATGATGTAATTTACGGGACTTGTGGAGCATAATTACAGAGTTTGAAAAATCTTTAGGGTTTCTGTATTAATTGCTGCCTACCAACCCTTTCTGGACATATTTTTAATTTTACACACCTAAGAGTCAATAGGAAGACACCCCAAACTGTGATATTGCCACTCCTGGAATTCTTTTCTCAGTAGATGTTCCTGGATACTGTTACGAAGGGGACGGTCAACACCTCCCTGATAATTAAAACCGAAATATCCTGAGAAGGTCTCCTCGCCTCAAAATCTTTTAAAGGAAGTGTGAAAAGTTGTACAATCTACCTCTCACCCCCAATTATTATAAAGAAGTGGTTACTCACTTCATAAGCAACAAGTAACAATTTATTTATCTAACTCTAACAGTGAACAAATTAACAGAAATACTAACAAACTGAAAAACTCCCCCCTTAACTACAAACTATTCCCGAATAAAACAAAATTCTGATGGTATGCTGTTCCAATAAAGACAAGTCCCACTTATATGAACCAAAGAAATAGAAAAAATAAATTTAAACTTATTCTCTCAAAATTATAGCCAGGATAAGTCTTTCAAAATGTTCTTTGTCCTCTCTGTTGTTTTCTATTCAGGAATGCCTTTCTCCATCAAATTCTTGTGTCAGGAATATAAGCTAAGAGTGCCATAGTACCTTTATTTAGATGGTGCTTAGTCTGAGAGCTTTGAGATTTCTGTGAGAGCCAGTGAGCTTCTCTTCAGATGGCAGTTTGCTTCACACCAATTTTCAAATGCCCTCTTCATTTATACCTTCGATGACCTATTAATTTCTTACAATAGAATTGGTCCAAGGTTGTCAAAACCATCAGATTTAAATTTAAAATTGGGTTTTGGTATCGAGGGCCTGGTTTAAAGTAATTGGCTAAATTCAAAATCTGTTGCCTCAGTAAAATGCTGCTTTACCTGCTAACAGTACAGCCTTTTGATACAATGTTTCAATTTCAAGAACTCTCCGTGCATCTGCTGCTGCCTGTAGACATTCTTTTTGAATATCCAAACCTAAAAAACACATTAATTTTATAGGGACCATGCACTCATCCTCCCATCATTTTACAAACAAATTCTAAGGTCCTGCCTTCCAATCCACAAGTACTATACCCAATTTCGCAATAGTACCTAATAATTTTCCAAATACTAGTATTCCTGACTACACTGTAAATCTAAAAATCTGGACTGCAGCAAATTTTCAAAGACATGGATCCAGATTGATTGCAACCATAACAGAGGTCCCTTCATGAGTCTATGGTCAGCAATTTGATTTTGTTGACAGAACACTCTGTGGATCATAAGAAGTTATCACATTCTAACGTTTGCTTCCAGCTATTGGCCAACAGGAGTTGTTTTCCACTTATGCTGTTTTAAAAATATGTAATCTCTATATGCGATTGTATCTATGTTGGGATTAAAGGGAAAAGAATTAATTCAGGATTATAGCTAAGATGCTAACCAATATTTGCCACTTGTTGTAAGAAGTTTTATTTCCAAAAAACAGATTATTTTCAAAGAATCCTGGTGAAAGTCCCTTTTATTATGGATAGTGATACAAAACAAAAACAATTGAATCAAGACATTTATACTAATAATGACAGTGGTGGATTAGAGTGGCACGTTACCAACCCATACATCCTCTCATGGTCAGAACACATGCATCAGATGAATTTCAGCCTGTAACTTCTATGTATTTTCACAGCAATCAGTTCTTATTTGCTCACCTTCCATATGCAAATAAGATATCAAGTTGCCTGACTTTGGAGGTCTGTGCTAAATACAGAGCAACAAATGACCTGTTTGGATTTTCTCACTTCTTATGTTGAACAGAGAAACCGAGGGGTTCAGGTACATAGTTCTTTGAAAATTATGTAGCAGGTAGACTGGGTGGTTAAGAAGGCATTTAGCACAATTGCCTTCATTGAGTATAGAATTATAGAGTTGCCGACCAGATATCCTCAATTAATCTAGTCCCATTTGCCTGCATTTGGCCCATATTCCTCTAAACTCTTCCTATTCATGTACCCATCCAGATGCCCTCTGCATGAAAAAGTTGCCCCTTAGGTTCCTTTTAAATCTTCCCTTTCTCACATTAAACCTATGCACTCCAGTTTTGGACTCCACCCTCGGAAAAAGACCTTGGCTATTCACCCTATCCGTACCCCTCATGATTTTACAAATCTCTATATATCACTCCTCAGCCTCTGTTTCAGGGAAAATAACCCTAGCCTATTCAGCCTCTTCCTATAGCTCAAACCCTCCAAACCTGTCAACCTACTTGTAAATCTTTTCTGAACCGTTTCAAGCTTAACAACATTTTTCCTATAGCAGGGAGAACTCAATTGATTGCAGTATTCCAAAAGTGGCCTAACCAATGTCCTGTACAGCCGCAACATGACCTCCCAACTCCTATACTCAGTGGACTGACCAATAAAGGCAAGCATGCCAAACACCTTCTTCACTACACTGTTCAGCCCATTGAGTGTAGGAACTCGACCATCATGTTGAGGTTGCACAGGACGTTGGTGAGGCCACTTCTGGAGAACTGTGTACAGTTCTCATCTCCCTACTATAGTAAGGTTATTATTAAATTGGACAGAGTTCAGAAAAGATTTACCAGAATGTTGCCGGGACTGGAGGGTTTGAGTTATAAGGAGAGGCTGGGACATTTTTCACTGGAACTTAGGAGGTTGAGTGGTGATAAGATGAACAGCAAAGGTCTTTTCCCTAGGATGGGGATTTCAAAACAAGGAGGTTTATCTTTATGGTTAGAGGAGAAAGATTTAATGGGGACCTGAGGGGCAATGTTTTCACACAGAATAGGGTTCATATGTGGAATGAACTCTCAGAGGAAGTGGTAGTTGCAGGTACAGTTATGTCATTTAAAAGACATTTGGATAGGTAGAGGGATATTGACCGAACGCAGGCAAGTGGGACTAGTTTAGTTTGGGAAATTTGGTCGGCATGGACCGAAGGGTCTGTTCCCATGCTGTATGACTCTGTGACTCGATGACTCTAGGTCATACCCAGGCACCTTTCCGCATTTCCGGGTAGATGCCAGTGTTAAAGCATATTGGAACAACTTGGCTTGGGATATGGATAATTCTGGAGCACAAATCTTCAATATTATTGCCCTTGCAGCACCCCATTTCTTCAGATGCTCTTAATATCATATGGAGTGAGTGGTATGGTTGAAAACAGGCATTTATGATGCTGGAGATGTCAGGAGAAGGCCAAGATGGATCATCCTCGCAGTACTTCTGACTGAAGATAGATGCCAAAAGCTTCAGTCTTATCTTTTGCAATGATGTGCTGGCTTCCTGTTGTTGTGTTGGAGTTTCCACCTCCTGTTAGGTGTTTAATTGTCCACCATCATTCAAGCCCGGTCGTGACAAGTCTGCAGGCCTCAGATCTGATTTGTTGGTCAAGACATTACTTAGCCCTGTTTATCATCTGCTGCCCAAAGTGTTTGGCATTCATGTAGTCCAATGTTGTAGCTTCATCAGGTTGACACTTCATTTTCAGGTATGATTGGTCTGCTGCTGAAGCCCTCCTGCACACTTCTTTGAACCAGCATTGATCTCCAAGTTTGATGGTAGCCATGATGTGGAGGTGCCAGTGTTGGACTAGGGTGGACAAGGGGAGAAGTCAGATGACACCAGGTTATAGTCCAACAGGTTAATTTGAAATCACAAGCTTTTGAAGCATTGCCCCTTCATCAGGCAAAGTCAGAGAGAGGCACACAGCTTTTTCTCTCTGCCTCATTTAATCAGATTATAGGTCATCCCTTTGTTTGTTGTCAAGCTGTTGACACTTTACTCACACTGTCTGACATTCTTGATAAACTGCAGAGACCTATTATTTGGCCTGTCGATACTCCACTCAGACCATTTGTATAATCTTTCGATCTCTCTGCCTATTGATCCCTCTGCCTATAAATTCTTGGTCTGTGTGCTACGGGGTACACTTCAGCGGTCAAGGACATTCGGTCTCCAATCTTCGGGTAAGCGTCCTCCAAGGCAGTCTTCGAAATACTCAACAACGCAGAATCGCTGAGCAGAAACTGACAACCAAGTTCTGTAACCATGAAGATGGCCTTAACGGTGATCTTGGGTTCATGTCACTCTACATTTTACCACACTAACTTCTGTATCTGTAAAATCTTCCTTACTGTCCTGTTTTGACACCATCTCCTTGACAAATTGTTATGATCTGTCTACCTTAATTAGTTTGTACAGTTTTGGATTACTTATTACTTTGGGTGGACCTTGAGCATGCAACTCTTATACCTATTATGTTATTCCAGTCATTTAGTTTATCTCCAGCGCCACCTTATTTTTACTTTGTAATTATTTCCCTGCCTCATTTAATCAGATTATAGATCATCCCTTTGCTTGGTTTTCAGCTGATGACACTTTACTCACACCGTATGACACCCTTGATCGCCTGCAGAGACCTATTATTCTGCCTGTCGACACTCTACTTACACCATTTGTTTACTGTTTTGATCTCTCTGCCCGTTGATCTCTCAGCCTATAAATACTGAGCCTGTGTGCTCCCCTCTAACTTCACCTGATGAAGGGGCAACACTCCAAAAGCTTGTGATTTCAAAAAAATGTGTTGGACTATAACCTGGTGTCACCTGACTTCTCACTTTGATGGTAATGGCAGTGACACTTATAAGCCCAGACCATAAGGTTACAGATTGTGGTTAAATACAATTCTGCTGCAGTGATGGCCTACAGTGCCTCATGAATGGTAAGGTTCATGTGTCTAGATCTGCTCAAAGCCTGCTCCATTTAGCATGGAGGTTTTGCCATAAAATACATTAAAGGGTGTCCTGTATATGAAGATATGACATTATCATCACAAGGACAGTGTAATGGTCACTCCTACCATCATGGATGCATCTGTGACAGATTGATTGGTAAGGGCAAGGCAAAGTAGATTTTTCCCTCTTGTTGAGTACCTCACCATATTCCACAGACCCAGTCTATTGGCCTTCAAAGCTCAACCAGCTCACTCAGCAACCAAACCATTCTTAGTGACGGATATTTAAGTCCCCAATCCAGAATACATTATGTGCCACTGTCACCCTCCAAGTGGTATTCAACATGGAAGAATACTGATTTATCAACCGAGGGTAGGTCATAGATAGTAATCAGCAGGAATTTCCCTTGCGCATGTTTGACCTGATGCCATAAAACGTTATGGAATCTGGAAACAATGTTAAGGACTCCTGGGCAACTCTTTCCCTACTTATACTGTTGTGCCACCTCCTCTGATGGGTCTGGCTTGCTGTTGAGACAAAAAATGCCCAGAAATAGCGATGGCTTTGCTTTGTACATCTTCTTTAAGGTATAATTCTAAGAGTGTAACTATGTCAAATTGTTGCTTGACTATCCTGTGGGATGGGTCTCCCAATGTTGGCACAATCCCTTCAGATGTTTGTTAGATTTTGGAGGTTTGTGATCACAGTTATCTAATATATACAATCAACCATTTGTAAGTAATTTCAGATAATTTGTTGAGAAGCAGCAAGTTAAGTATGATGCATTGCATAATTGAACAAAGAAAGTAAATATACAAGCCATCACAGCTGAGGACAGTTTACCGATCCTGAAGCTGTTCTGCAGAATGCAGACACAGAGGCGGTGGACTCCTTCCATTTTGAAGTGGAGCGAGTGCGCTTAATAATTTGAGTCTTTGGTTTGTTTCTCCCTCAGGTTGATATAGAGGAATTCCAGGTCTTCTCCCAAGAAGGTGATGGTTCGTTCCCCTGGATCCTCTCTCTCTTTCTCTCTCTCTCTCTTGCTCTCTCTCTCTCTCACTCACTTCCCACAAATCCTGTTAATATAACTTATTTGCCAATGGCCACAGGTAGCTGCCCAAGATGAATGTTGTCTCCTTGCTTGCCTCCATGTGAGGGACAGTTTACTCTTCTTTCTAAGAACAACAACTTTTTATTTTCCCAAACAGTAAATAGATAATAGATTACATATGGTGCTGGAAAAATCTTTGGTGCTAGTTCAATGATGTATCACGATCTCAGTAATTCTTATGATCTTTTGTTTTGCTAGAAATTTGGAATGCAGGTTACTAATGTAAAGCAATTAAATGAAATCAATTTTGAAGTGACCCCAATTTCCAACATTTTAATAAGAAGGTCTTTGCAGGGATGATAGCTGTGTATGCCTTTCTTGATACCTCAGCTGATGCCAGATGGCCAATCCAGTTTCTTTCCTTTGTTTTAGTTATGTAACGAATTAATACAACTGAGCACCTTGCTCGCCCATTTCAGAGTTCATTGCTGTGGGTCTGGAGTCACATGTGGACCAGACCAGATAAATAGCAGATTACTTCCTTAAAGGATGTTAGTGAACCAAGTGAAAATTAACAAGTGGCAAGATTTTTGTTGATTAACACTGGTAATATGGTTGTCATTAGTCTGGCTTTTAATTCTCGATTTTACTGATTTCAAACCTCACTTCCATTAGTCTTGATTTCCATATTATTACCGTGAAACCACCACCTCTGTTGAATTAATGGCTACCAATGGGAGGCTCAGAAATTGACATATTATTGGTCAGAGCGTTAAGTATAGGAGTTAGGACATTATATTGTAGCGGTACAGGACATTGGTGAGGCCACTTTTGGAGTACTGAAGACAGTTCTGGTCACCTTGCTGTAAGAAGGATATTATTAAATTGGTATGGGTGCAGAAAAGATTTACAAGGATGTTACTATAACTAGGATATAGTAGCAACTGCCGATGCTGGAGTCTGAGATAACAAGGTGTGGAGCTGGATGAACACAGCAGGCCAGGCAACATCAGAGGAGCAGGAAAGCTGACGTTTCGGGTCTGGGCCCTTCTTTTTTCTGAAGCAGGGTCCAGACCCAAAACGTCAGCTTTCCTGCTCCTCTGATGCTGCCTGGCCTGCTGTTACTATAACTACATGCTTTGAGTTATGAGGAGAGGTGGATAGCCTGGGACTTTTTGCACTGGAGGATAGAGAGGTGAGGAGTGACCTTATAGAGATTTGTAAAATCATGAGGGGCATAGATAAGTGAATAGAGTCATAGAGTTCTACAGCACGGAGAGAGGCCCTTCGCCCCAAATTGGTCCATGCCAACCAAAATGTTCATCCACACTAACCCCATTCCCCTGCACTTGGCCCGTATCCCTCTAAACTTTTCCTATCCAAGTATTCGTCCAAATGCCTTTTAAATGTTGTTAATGTACCCACTTCAACCACTTCCGCTGGCAGCTTATTGCATATGCATTAGCACCCTCTGTGTAAAAAAGTTGCCTCTCGGGTTCCCATGTATTCTTTCCCCCTTACCTTAAACTGATGCTCTTTAGTCTTCAATTCCCCAACCCTGGAAAAGACTGAGTGTATTCACCCTATCCATGCCCCTCATGATCCTATACACTCCTATAAGATCCCCTCTCAGTCTCCGATGCTCTAAAGTCCTACGGTCTAAAGTCCTAGCTTGTCCAAACACTCCCGCTAAGTCAGTCCCTTGAGTCCTGACAACATGCTTGTAAATTTCTTCTGCACTCTTTCCAGTGTAATAACATCCTTCCTACAGCAAGGTGACCAAATCTGAACACAATACTCTAAGTGCAGCATCACCAATGTCGTGTAACATAACTTCCCAACTTCTATACTCAAAGCTCTGACTGAAGGCCAGTGTGCCAAAAGCCTTCTTCACTGCCCTGTCTACCTGTGACTCCACTTTCAGAGAGCTGAGCACCTGAACTCGAAGGTCCCTCTCTTCCACTACACTCCTTAAGGCACTACCATTCACCATGAAGCTCCTACCTTGATTGACTTTGCAAAATTCAGCCCCTCACACTTATCTATATTAAACTCATTTGCCATTTCTCAGCCCAGTTCCCCAGCTGATCAAGATCCTGCTGCAATTTCTGATAACCTTCCTCACTTCCACAAACTTACTAATCGTGCATTATACATTCTTACCGAAACCATTGACACAGATAACAAACAGCAATGGGCCCAACACTGACCCCTGAGACACACCACTTGTCACACGCCTCCAGTCCGACAAGCATCCTTCCACTATTACTCTCTGCTTCCCACCATCAAGCCAATTGTGTATCCAATTTGCCAGATCTCTGCATTCCATGCAATCTAACCTTCCAGAGCAGCCTTATCAAAGTGAAACCTTATCAAAGGCCTTACTGAAATCCATATAAACTGTGCCTACCTTCCTGGTCACTTAGGAGGCATGATCTCCCATGTATGAAGCCATGCTGACTGCTCCTAATCAAATCCTATCTTTCCTAATGCATGTAAATCTTATTCCTCAGAATCTTCTCAAGTAACTTACCTACTACAAATGTTAGACTTACTGGTCTATCATTCCCAGGTTTTTCTTTGCATTCCTTCTTGAATAAGGGTACAATATTCGCTACCCTCCAGTCTTCCGGGACCTCACCCGTGGCTAACGCTGATGCAAATATATCAGCCAGGGCCCCCACAATTTCTTCTCTATGCTCGTGCAGGGTTCTTGAATATATATCGTAAGGACCAGGAGATGTATCCGTCATCATACACTCTAATACTTCCAACACCTCCTCTACTGTGACATGGACTGTCCCCAAGATATCACCATTAACTTCTCCAAGTTCCCAAGTTTTCATGTCTTTCTCCACAGTAAAGACAGAGGAGAAATATTCATTGAGGACCTCACCCATTTCCTTCAGTTCCACACATACATGTCCACTTTGGTCCTTGAGGGGTCTTATTCTTTCTCTCGTTATTCTTTTTCCTTTAATATACTTAAAGAATCTCTTTGAATCTACCATGATCTTCTCACCCAAAGCTATTTCATGGTCTCTTTGCCCTCCTGATTTCCTTCTCCAGTAAACTCCTGTAATCCCTATATACCTCCAGGGATTCCCTTGATCCCAGCTGCCTGTTCCTGAGCCATGCCTCGATTTTTCTGGTCAAAGCCTCAATATCTCTTGTCATCCAGGGTTCCCTACTCCTGTCAACCATGCCCTTCACCCTCACAGGAACATATAGATCTTGAACTCTAGCTATCACACTTTTAAAGGCCTCCCACTTGCCAGAGTCTCTTTGCCTGCAAACAAACTGCTCCAATCAACCCCTGCAATCTCCTATCTAATTCGTCAAAATTTGCCTTGCCCCAGTTTAGAACTTGAACCTGTGGACCAGTTTTGTCCCTCTCCATGACTATTTGAAAATTAACAGAACTATGATCACTGGCCACAAAGTTCTCCCCTACTGTTACCTCAGTCACCTGTCCTGCCCTATTTATCAAGAGTAGGTCGAGTTTTGCCCCTTCCCGAGTAGGACCCTCTACATACTGCTTGAGGAAACTTTCCTGAACACATCCCAGTCCTACAGTACGTATCCATGCCCTGAGTTCATCAGCCATACCTGTCAGCTCTCTTGCATTAAATAGATGCAATTTAATCCGACAGGCCTTCCTCGCTCCATGTCCTGTTCCAGCTGACCGTTCTCTTCAATTTGCTGCTATTTCCAATCACTTTATCTCCTTCCAGTTTCGCACTTGCCTCCCTGCTATCAAGGATCCCAACCCCTGCCAATCCTGTATGTGTCCCGTATGCTTTCTTAACTACCCTATTAACCTGTCTTGCCATCTTCACAGATCAGTGGACATGCACTCCAACATCTCTCTTTTCCTCTGAGCCTTCTGGTGCCTACCAATTATTGAGTGTTCCCTTGTCTTGTTATTACTTCTAAAGTTCACCACTTCACATGTATCAGGGTGAAATTCCATCTGCCACTGACCTGCCCTCTGATCAATCCACCTATATCATTTTGTAACTAAGACTTTCTTCCTCACTGTCAACCACCCAGTCAATCTTTGCATTCATCTACAAATTTGTCGTTTATATTTATCACGCACAGTAAGGGAATAGCTTTGATTCCTGTGGCACACCACTGGACACCACCTCCAGTCACACAAAAGCTTCTACCACCACTTTCTGTCTCTACCATGAAGCCAATTTTGGGTCCAACTTGCCAAGTTAACTTGTATCCTATGTGGTTTTACTTTCCTAATAAGTCTGCCATTGGGACCTTGTCAAAGGCTTTGCTGAAATCCACATAAACTACATCAACTGCATGGCCCTCATGTATACAATTGGTCATATCCTTTAAAAATACAATCAAATTTGTTGTTCATGAGTTCTGACAAAGCCATGCTGATCATCTGTAATCAAACTTTGCCTCTCCAAGTGGAGTCCAATTCTCTCCTTCAGAATTTTCTCCTAAAGTTTCCCTACTAGTGATGTGAGCCTCAATTGTCTGTTATTCTGTCAATTTTCTCTCCCACCCATCTTGAAAAGTGGAACCACATTAGCTGTCCTCCAGTCCTGTGACACCTCCCCTATGGTCAGAGGAGAATTAAAAAATTGTGACGTGGGTATTGCTGGCTAGCCAGCATTTGTTGTCCATCCCTAGCTGCCCTTGAGAAGATAGAGGTGAGATGTCTTCTTGAACCACAGCATTCCATGACCCACAATGCCATTTTAGGGAAGTAATTCCAGGGTTTTGACCTAGTGACAGTGAAGGAACAATGATAATTTTCCAAGACAGATGGTGAGTGCCTTGAATGAAAACTTACAATAGTCATGTTCCCATGTTACTGCTGTCCTTGTTCTGCTAGATGGAAATGTTCATGGATTTGAAAGGTGCTGTCTAAGTAACTTTCGCAAATTTCTACATCTCATAGAACAAGCCCTTGATTTTCAGGATCATTCTCGTGAACCTCCTCTGGACCCCGTCTAAGGCTAGCATATCCTTCCTTAGATACAGGGCCCAAAACTGCTCACAATATTCCTAACGAGGTCTGACTAGAACCTTATACAGCCTGACCAGTATATCCCTGCTCTTGTATTCTCATCCTCTTGAAATGAAGGCATTTTCCTTCCTAACTGCCAACTCAACCTACATGTTAACCTTAAGAGAATCCTGAACTAAGACTCCTAAGTCCCATTGTGCTTCAGATTTCTGAAGACTTTCCCCATTTAGAAAATAGTCTACGCCTCAATTCTTCTGACCAAAGTACATAACCTCACTCTTTCCCACATTGTATGCCATCTGCAATTTTTTGCCCACTCTCCTAGCCTGTCCACGTCATTCTACAGCCTCCCCACTTCCTCAACACTACCTGTCGCTCCACGTACCTTTGTGTCATCTGCAAACTTGGCAGAAGTACCTTCAGTTCCTTTGTCCAGAACATTAATGTATAACATGAATAGTTGTGGTCCCAACATTTTGCCCTGCTGAATTCCACTAGTTACTGGCTGCCATTCTGAAAAAGATGCCTCTATCCCTACTTCTTGCCTTCTTTCAGTCAACCAATTCTCTATCCTTGCCTGTACCTAGCTCGTAACATCATAAATTTTTATCTTATTTAGCAGCCTCATAGAAGCATAGAAACACAGAAAATAGATGCTGGAGTAGACAATTCAGCCCCTCGAGCCTGCACCACCATTCAATACAATCATGGCTGATCATACAATCTCAGTATCCCATTCCCGCCATCTCCCTATACCCCTTGATCCCTTTAGACACAAGGGCCATGTCCAGCTCCCTCTTCAATATATCTAATGAACTGGCTCAACAGCTTCCTGTGGCAGAGAATTCCACAGGTTCTTCCTCATCTCAGTCCTGAACAGCTTATCCCTTATGCTTAGACTGTGACTCCTAGTTCTGGACTGATTTGATTTATTATTGTCACATGTATATTCCAACTCTCTGCTTCCTGTTTGCCAAACAATTCTTTATCCATGTCAATACATTACCTCTGATACCATGACCATTTGGCTAGTTCACAGACCACGCAAACAGTATCCAATAAAGACTGAGGCCCAGGAAGCAATCGTTGTGATCATCCAGTAGATCATGGAATAGAATGGGGGTGTCTTCCCCATCCCATTCAATACCAACTTCTGCAGGACCCTCAGTGAAGTTAACTCAGAAAGAACACCCCATTGTAGCAAGTCCTACCAGAACGACGGAGGAATCTCATAGAAACCTATAAAACTCTGCAAGACTAGACAGGGTAGACACAGGATGGATGTTTGCAGAGACCATGGAATCCAGAAACAGGGCTGATTGTCTAAGAATAGGGGGTAGGCCATTTAGGACTGAGATGAGGAAAAGTGCCTTCACTCAGATAGTGGTGAGCTGATGGAATTCCCTGGCACAGAAAGCGATTGAGGGTGAAACATTGAGCGTGTTCAAGAAGGAATTTGTCATAGTTCTTAGGGTCAAAGGGATCAAAGGGAGTGAGGGTAAAAGTGTGATCAGTCGACTAAGTTGAATGATTAGTTAAGATCACAATGAATGGCAGAGCAGGGTTGAAGAGTCGAATGGTCTAGTTTCTTTGGTTATGTTGTTAATGGCTTGGCACCCAGAAACCAAACATTCACAACACTGGATTCTGGGCTAAACCCCTAGGACAAATTTACACTCCTCTCCAACGCTCAACAATACACTTGCAGCCAGGTGCCACAGGGATTTGGAACAGCTAATAACTACCTCAAAGCCCCTGGCAACCACTGGACTTCAGGGTCAATTGCAACAATGAGGTTGATGTAGCCTTGAATGTTGTGACATTTCAAGTACTGATCCAAGTACTCTTTAATGTTTATAAGGATGCCCCCCTTACCTAGGTTTCCAGAAAGTCCAGCACCTTGCTAAAGTCCATCTAGGCAACATCTTTTGCTCTGCCCTAATCAATTATCTTTATCATTTGCTCAAAAAACCTCAATCAAGTTTGTGGGACACGACCTCCTCCACACAAAGTCATGCTGCCTGTTTCTAATAAGTTCATATTTTTCCAAATCTGAATACAATGTCCCTCAGAATCTTCTTCAATAATTTTCCTATCATTGATGTAAGGCTCACCAGCCTGTAACTTCCTGGATTATGCCTGCTGACCTTCATAAACAAAGGAACAATGTTTGCTATTCTCCAGTTCTCTGGGACCTCGCCCATGTCTAAAGAAGATAACAAAGTTTTCGTACAAGGTCTCAGTGATTTCCTCCTTTGCCTGCCTCAGTAAACCAGGGTAGATCTTATCACATCCTGGGAACTTGTCTACTTTAATGCTGTTCAAAACACCCCAATGCCTCCTCCTTTTTTACATTGATATACCCTAGAATATAAATATACCCTGTCTCGACTCACCATCCACCCTGTTCTCCTTTGTGAATACTAATGCGAAGTTCTCGTTAAGAACCTCATCCACTTCTTCTGGCTCCGTACTTAAATTTCCTCCTTTGTCCTTGAGTGGACCTACCCTTTCACTGGCTACCATCTTGCTTCTTATGCACGTATGAAAAGCCTTGTGATTTTCTTTAATCCTGTTCTTCAAACATTCAAAGACAGGTCCTTCACTTAGAATAATACTTGTGCCACTTCTTCACTTATTCTCTTGTCAGTGGGCCATATCACATTCTTGTTGCAGACAATGAACTAAGTAATTTTGCATTTCTCAGTGCATTCAGTGATAAATACCATCATTTTGTCACAGATTGTAAGCATTACACACACCTTGTGCATTTGATTTGATTTGACTTATTATTGTCACATGTACTGAGACACAGTGAAAACTTTTCTTTTGCATGCTGACCAGACAAATCTTACTTTACATAAGCATATCAAGGTAGTAGAATGGCATGCAGAATATAGTGTTACAACTACAGAGAAAAATCAACTCTAATATATGAGAAGTCTGTTCACAAGTTTGATAACAGCAGGAAAGAAGTTATTCTTGAATCTGTTGGTCCATGTTTTTTAAACTTTTGTATCTTCTGCCTGATGGAAGAGGGTGTAACTGGGATGGGAGGGGTCTTTAATTATGTTGGCTGCTTTCCCAATGCAGCAGGAAGTGTAGACAGAGTCAATGGAAGGAAAGCTGGTTATCGTGGTCGGCTGGGCTGCGTTCATAACTCTCTGCAATTTCTTGCAGTCTTGGGCAGAGCAGTTGCCGTACCAAGCTGTAACGCATCTGGAGAGGATGCCTTTTATGGTGCATCTATAAAAGTTGGTAAGAGTCATTATGGACATGCCAAATTTCCTGAGAAGGTAGAGGTGTTGGTGTGCTTTCTTGACTATAGCATCAATGTCGGTGGACCAAGATAGATCAGTGGTGATATTTACTCCTAAGAACTTGACCCTCTCGACCACCTTCACCTCAGACAGGGGCATACCCTCCTTTCCGCTTCCTAAAGTCGATGACCAGCTCCTTCATTTTGCTGATGCTGCGGGAGATATTGTTGTCATTAAACCATGCCACTAAGCTGTTTTTCTGTTTCCTGTACTCTGCCTGGATGCTTTTATAAGATCTGACCCACTACAGTGGTATCATCAGCAAATTTGTAAATGGAGTTGGAGCTGAATTTGGCCAGACAGTCTTGAGGGTATAAGAAGTTTTGTAAGGGGCTGAGTACGCAGCCTTGCAGGGCATCATACTGTCGTTCCTTGTTTGCCTTTCACAGTTCTGCACATAAAGTTACACCTGCCACATGATTTTATCTGAGTCAGAATGTGTGCTTGCAAAATCCCATATTTTGTTACATCAGCGAATTTCAAATATTGTTTTCCATATATTAATTAACAAGTACTGGAAGAAGAATACCTGAACATTTTATTTACCAAAAAAATCAATAGTAGAAAAAATAAATTGTATATAGTGTGTTGATATTTTGATAAAATGATAAAACTGTAATATTGCTTGTTCCTTTCAGATTGCTGATTTGCGAGACGTGCATATTGATGCAGTATTGGATGAAATAGCCAAAAAGGTTATCATCAATTTACCAGAGGATCATTCATTATCTTTGGAAGAAATGCTTAGATTCAATGAGGTAACATTGTTTTATAAATTGTTATAGTCTATAGTCTAAGTACAGAATATCATGGAGATGACAGGGTCTCAGCCAGTAGCTGGAGAATCAACAAGACTCTTATGCTATCATGATTCACTGGGGTAGCATTGCAGAAACTAAGCTCTACTATTTTCAGATTCATCACAAAAGTTAAAGATTTTGAGAAATGTGCAGAAATTTTTCAATTTACCTGACTTTCAGTCTGAGGTTAACTGAAAGTACAGACCAGGTTTCTGTACTTGACAAAAAATTGTTTTTGATTACAAGCAATTAGATTCTCACCACAGGCAAACTGTTATGAATTGCCAATGTATAACATATCAAAACAAACCACTCTACAAACTCCCCTTTGCATGCACGTGCACACATACACACGAGAAAATAAACATATGTATGGATAGAGAGAATGTTTGGAAAGAAGTTAAGTGGTCGTGGTTAACAAGGTTTTATGAGATGATTCTTATGCTGATCAGCATACTGCTTCTCATTCTTCTCCAAGTGCTGGTAGGGTTTGCAAGAAGCACACTGTGGCTGGTTTCACTTATACAAGGCACCTGATTTACTCATTAAAAGTCAAAGCTTCCAGCAACTGCTGAAGGAAAAATAAACTGGTTTACTCCAGGCTTAAAGCAGTTTACAGCAGAGAGAGAATGGTCATGGTCTGAAATCATGTAAATGTATTGGCCACAGCTACTGTAGAACAATCACAGAATTGCTGGCAAGCAGAAGGCCTTTGCCATTGGCAACTTGGCACAAATCCATAAACCAATGTGCTACTTGTTGCCAACCAAAGCCCATTTGTACACCACCCTTCAGTTCCAGTTCATCTGCAATCGCTGTTCGTAATGAGTACCAAGTTACTTTTTTTCAAACCAAGCAGAAATCTGTGCAGTCCTTAGTTTTAAAACAGTTTTGATTTTCTCAAGTTAGGCAGCATTGTAGACATTGTAGATGATACCATAACATTACAAAGGAATATTGATAAACTAAGGGAATTGGGCAAAACTGTGGCAAATAGAGTTTAATGTAAATAAGTGTGAGGTTAAGCATTTTACACAGAAAAAGGATACATGTTCAAGATGGTATGAAGTACAATGGATGTCCAAAGAGACTTGGGGGCTCAGGTACACAGATTTTGAAAATATCACAGTCGGGTGCAGAAAATAATCAAGAATGCTGATGAATTCTCCTACTCTTACTTCTGTTGCTGTGTTACTATGTTCCTATGTTCATATCAGTCCACAATTTAAAAAATACAAAAATAGATAAAAGGTCCTTACATGCCTCTGCCGTTAAGAAAAATCGAACAACATTTGTAAAATGAATTTTAGTACAAAATTTATGATACACAAACAACATAACAAAAAACTTATGACTTATATCCATTCACTCTTCTCTTACACATATCCTTTATTATTTGATTTTATTGTCACCTGTATTTTACAATACGAATACAATAAAATACAGTGAAAAGCTTTCATTTTTCACCACAACAGGCGCCAGTTTGAATAATTTAAGAATATGGAGAAAGAAGAAAAATATAGCCTATCAGTCCTGAGCCAGCTCCTCACCATCAATGACACCTGCAACGCCATTTCTCCTCCACCGCTTCACTACCATCTGTAATGGACCCAACCAACATCAGTCGGCATCTTTGCTGCTGAGCCACCATGTCACTGCTGCCTGCACTGGACCAACCAACGTCAAAGTCGTGTCTCTCGTGGCTGGGCCCTCCTCATCAATATTGCTTTGATGCCCTTCCACCCACCGCTTTGCCACTGCCATTGCCAGACCCAACCAACAACAAAGTCCCATCCCCACTTTTACAACCTGTACAGCCTGAGCATTTCTTAACCTTTACCTTGTTCCAAAATTTAATACTTTAGACCAGCTGTTTCCAATTGCATTATATTTTCCAGCAATGTTAACAATGTTTACATTAAATAGTTGCAACAAAAGACAACAAATCTGGATAGTCTCATATTGTGGGTTTTACATTTTCAATTAAGGTTAGCAGTATAAATAAGTGTTTGCATGTCTATCAGAGATTTCAAATTGTTGAAGAGTCAACAACAATTCAAAAATATATTTTTTTCAATGGTACTGTACTTCTTCTGATACCTATTTAGTTTCTTAAAGAAGAACCCTGACTGGCTTCTCTATTCCCAACTCATCATCCTGTCACAAGACAGCAGTTAACTCCAAGTTGCTAGCATTAATTGCTATCTTGAACGGTCTGGAAAAATCAAGGGCAACCAATACTGGTTCATGTAATCAGATTGCTTCCAGCTTTTCAAAGGCTGCTTGACATTCTGCTGACGATCTTACTTTTTCTTGTTTCTTTATAAATTCAGTAAAAATACATATATCCAACTGAAAATACACACAAGTTTCTGGTAAAATAGCACATTGCTGAAAACCTCATGACTTCTCATTCAGTTTTAGTAATAGAGAATTCTATCAGAGTGTTCACTTTCACTGGCCTTGGCATCACTTGTCCTTGTCCAAAACTATGTCCCAGGTAAGTTACCCATGCTTTTCCAAGTTTACTTTTCGCTAATTATTTTATATTAAACCAACCAAATGTATTTGCTTAAACAGGTCTTCTACTTATCCTACATCTCTTCCCAAGGGCTGTTATATACCATGACATCTTCCAAGTATGCAATGCATTACGAACTTCAACCACAACTTTTTTTAATGCATTCATAGCACATGGGCATCGTTGGCTAGGGGCTACTATTCAATGTCCATCTCTAAGTGCAACATCCTGACCAACAGAATGCAGTCAGTAAGAAGAGGCAACAACACCTCATCCGTGACAATCTTCAACACCGGTGCCCCGAAAGCATGCGGACCCAGCCCCCTACTATATTCCTTATACGCTCACAATTGTGTGGCCAAATTCCACACCAACTCCATTTACAAATTTGTTGATGACACCACCGTTGTAAATCAGATCTCAAGCAACGATGAGACAGAGAACAGGAAGGGGATAGAGTGCTTAGCTGCATGGTATAAAGACAACAATCTCTCCATCAATATCAGCAAAACAAAGGAAGTGGTCATTGACTTTAGGAAGTGGAGTAGAGGGCACGCCTCTGTCTGCATCAATGGTGCTGTGCTGGAGATGGTCAAGAACATTTAATTCTTGGGAGTGACAGTCACCAACAATCTTCTTGGTCCACCCACATTGAAAGTACAGTTAAGAAAGCGCAATAATGCCTCTACTTCCTCATGGTGACACAGTGGCTCAGTGGTTAGCCCTGCAACCTTACAGTGTCAAGGACATGCGTTCGATTTCAGCCTTGGGCGACTGTCAGTTTGGAGTTTGCACGTTCTCCCCGTGTCTTCTTGGGTTTCTGTAAGGTAATCTGGTTTCCTCCCACATTCCAGAGATGTGAACATTAGGTGGATTTGCCGTTCTAAATTGTCTTTAGTGTTCAGGGGTGTGTAAGCTAGGTGGATTAACCATGGGAAGTGCAGGGTTACAGGGAAAGTGTAGGGGGATGGGTCTGCATGGGATGCTCTTCGGAGGGGCAGTGTGGACTTGTTGGTTGATTGGCCTGTTTTCACACTGCAGAGAGTCTATGAATTCTATTCTGAGAAATCGGCATGTCCATAAACACCCTTACAAATATTTATAGAAACACCATTGAAAGTAACCTATCTGGATGTATCATAGCATGGTATGGCAATTGCTCTTCCCAAGACTGCAAGAAAGTACGGAGAGTTGTAAACACAGCTCAGTCCATCACACAAACCAATCTCCCATCCATTGACTCCATCTATATTTCCCACTGCTTTGGGAGAGTAACCAACATAATCAAAGTCCCCTCCTCATATACTGTCTTCCATGAGGCGGAAGATATAAAAGTTGAATACACGTATGAACAGATTCGAGAACAGCTTCTTCCGTGCTGTTATCAGACTTTTGAATGGAGCTCTTAAATGATAATGTTGATCTCTCTCTGCACCTTCTTGGCAGCTATAACACTGTATCCTGCACACTGTTCTGTTACCCTGATGCTTTTGTATTGTACGATCTGCCTGTAAAGCACATAAGACAACACTTTTCACTGTATCTCAATACAAGTGACAGTAATAAATCAAATTAAAATCCTTCCCTAAAGGATATTGTGAACCAGCTGGGTCTTTCCTGACAATCAGCGATGGATTCATGGTTATCAATTAGACTCTTAATTTTAGATGTGTATTGAACTCGAATTCCACCATTTGCCATGGCAGGATTTAAACTTAGGTGCCCAGAACTTTACCTAGGTCCCTGAATTAACAGTACAGTGAGAATACCACTAGGCCACTACCTCCCCAGTTTGATTCATTAGCCTCAAGTCTAGCTGGGATATACTTTAACCCAAAATGGCATCACTTGATACTGGTATAATCAATTTACTGTGACAAAAACTGATTTTTTTTTAGCCCTTGTTATTAATGACATTTGCCAGTGCCCCTTTGGTATAACACTCTTGGAAAGGAATGAGGCACTGCTAAGCCTGTCAGTGCAATCTTCAAACCGTGGAATTGGGTATGAATCTATCTTTGTGACTGCATGCAACTTTCTATAATCTATAGAAATTCTCGGTGATCCACCCAGTTTAGGAACCAACACGATTGTTGAAATCCAGCTGTTTTGACAAGGTTCAATCAAGTGAATTCAACTATTGAATTTCTTATTCCATCTGACCTTGTTCTTTTAATTGGCTCAACTGATAATGAGACAACACAGTATGTAGCTGGAGGAACACAGCAGGCCAGGCAGCATCAGAGGAACAGGAAAATTGACGTTTTGGGTTGGGACCCATCGTCAGAAGGGTCTTTGTTTTCTGAAGAAGGGTCCTGACCCAAAACGTCAACTTTCCTGTTCCTCTGATGCTGCCTGGCCTGCTGTGTTCCTCCAGCTCCATACTGTGTT
>NC_063336.1:4622268-4642981 GCF_021869965.1 Rhincodon typus
TTTCTGAAGAAGGGTCCTGACCCAAAACGTCAACTTTCCTGTTCCTCTGATGCTGCCTGGCCTGCTGTGTTCCTCCAGCTCCATACTGTGTTGTCTCTGACTACAGCATCTGCAGTTCTTGCTTTCTCTCAACTGATAATGAGTTGTTTTATTGGTCCTGATTCTCCCAAGTCCACATTGTGTCTTGCAAATGTAGTACTTCCAACTGTCTCTGTATAGATTACCTCATAATTTCTCAGTAGTTTTACAATATCTTCCCATTGTTCTTTCCTTAAATATGAGATCAGTGTATAACTTGTAAGATTTACAAGGATTTGCCGGAGTCAGAGTGTTTGAGCTATAGCAAGAGGTTGAATAGGCTGGGGCTTTTTTCCCTGGAGCTTTGAAGGCTGAAACTTGACCTTATTGAGGTTTATGAAATCATGAGGGCCATGGATACGGGGAATATCAGTAATCATGGGTGATTTTAATCTGCACATAGATTGGACAAATCAAATTAGCCACAATGCTATAGAGGAGGAATTCCTGGAGTTTGTACGGGATGGTTTTCTTGACAAATATGTGGAGGAACCAACTAGTGAGCAGGCCATCTTAGACTGGGTACTGTGTAATGAGAAGGGAATCATTGCCAGTCTAGCTGTGCAAGACCGCTTGGGGAAGAGCGACACATTGTGTCTTGCAAATGTAGTACTTCCAACTGTCTCTGTATAGATTACCTCATAATTTCTCAGTAGTTTTACAAGATCCTCCCATTGTTTTTTCCCTAAATATGAGATCAGTGTATAACTTGTAAGATTTACAAGGATTTGCCAGAGTCAGAGTGTTTGAGCTATAGCAAGAGGTTGAATAGGCTGGGGCTTTTTTCCCTGGAGCTTTGAAGGCTGAAAGTTGACCTTATTGAGGTTTATGAAATCATGAGGGCCATGGATAGGGTGAGGGGCTGTGCGAGACCCCTTGGGGAAGAGCGACCATAACATGATACATTTCTTTAATCAAGATGGAGAATGAGGTAGTTAATTCAGAGGCTAGGGTGCTGAATCTTAATAAAGAAAACTATGAAGATATCAGGCGTTAGTTGGCCTTGATAGATGGGGGAGAATTACTTAAAGGGATGACAGTGGCTAGGAAATGAAAAACATTTAAGGAACACATGGGGGAACTGCAACAACTGTTTATTCCTGTCTGGCACAAAAGCAAAATGGGTAAGAAGGCCAATCCATGGCTTACAAAGGAAATTAAACATAGTATCCGATCTAAGGAAGAAGCATACAGATTGGCCAAGAAAAATAATATGTCTGACGATTGGGAGCAGTTTAGAATTCAGCAAAGAAGGACCAAGGGATTGATTAAGATGGGGAAAATACGGGACGAAAGTAAGCTTGCAGGGAACATAAATACTGACACTAAGGGTATCTACAGGTATGTGAAGAGAAAGAAATTAGTGAAGACAAATGTAGGTCCCCGAAAGATAGAAACAGGAGAATGTGTAATAGGGGACAAAGAAGTGGCTGAGCAACTGAATACATACTTTGGTTCTGTCTTCACAAAAAAGGACACAAATCAGATACCAGAAATTTTGGAGAATGTAAGATTTTGTGATAGGGAAGAATTGAGGGAGATCAATATTAGTAGAGAAATGGTGCTGGAAAAATTGACAGAATTGAAGGCGGACAAATCCCAAGGCCTGATAATCTACATCCCAGAGTACTTAAAGAGGTGGCTCTTGAAATAGTGGATGCATTTGTGCTCATCTTCCAGGGATTATGTAGATTCTGGAACAGATTGGAGGGTAACTAATGTCACTCCAGTATTTAAAGAGAGAGGTAGAGAGCAAATAGGGAATTATAGACCAGTAAGCCTAACATTGGTAGTGGGGAAAATTCTTGAATCCATTATCAAGGACTTTATTGCGGAGCACTTAGAAAGCAGTGGCTGGATCAGACAGAGTCAGCATTGATTTATGAAAGGGAAATCATGCTTGACAAATCTGTTGGCATTCTATGAAGATGTAACTAGTAGAGTTGACAAGGGGGAGCCAGTCGATGGGGTATATTTGGATTTTCAGGCAGCATTTGCAAAGTCCCACAAAAGTGGTTATTGTGCAAGATTAAAGCAAATGGGACTGGGGGAAGTGCATTGAGATGGATAGGAAACTGGTTGGCAGAGATGAAACAAAGAGTAGGAATTAATGGGTCCTTTTCAAATTGGCAGGCAGTAACTAGCGGAGTGTCACAGGGATCAGAGATGGGACCCCAGCTATTCACAATATATATTAATGATTTGAGTGAGGGAACAAAATGTATCATCTCAAAGTTTGCAGATGATACCAAGTTGGGTGAGATGCTGAACTGTGATGGGGATGCAGAGATCCTTAAGCATGATCTGGACAGGTTGGGTGAGTGGGCAAATCAATGGCAGATGCAGTATAATTTGGATAAATGTGAGGTTATTCACTTCAGAAGCAAAAACAAGAAGGCAGATTACTACCTGAATAGCTGTAAATTAGGAGAGGGGAGTGTGCAGCGGGACCTGGGTGTCCTTGTGTACCAGTCGCGAAGGTAAGCACGCAGGTGCAGCAGGCAGTAAAGAAGGCAAATGGTATGTTGGCCATCATTGCAAGAGGTTTCAAGTACAGGAGCAGAGATGTGTTGTTGCAGTTATACAGGGCTTTGGTGAGGCCACTCCCAGAATATTGTGTGCAGTTCCGTCTCCTTTTCTGAGGAAGGATGCTCTTGCTCTCAAGGGAGTGCAGAGAAGGTTTACCAGGCTGATTCCGGGGATGGCGGGGCTGACGTATGAGGAGAGATTGACTAGGTTACAATTGTTTTCGCTGGAGTTCAGTTGAATGAGGGGGGATCTCATAGATACTTATAAAATTATAACAGGATTCAACAGAGTAGATGCAGGGAGGATGTTTCCAATGGTGGCTGTGTCCAGAACCAGGGATCATAGTCTGAGGATTCAGGGTAGACCATTTAGGATGGAGATGAGGAGACATTTCTTCACCTAATGAGTGGTGAGCCTATGGAATTCATCACCACAGAAGGTAGTTAATGCCAAAACATTGAATGCATTCAAGAGGTGACTAGATATAGCACTTGGGGCAAATGGGATCAAACGTTATGGGGAGAAAGCGGGATTAGGCTGTTGAGTTGGATGATCAGCCATGATCGTGATGAATGGCGGAGCAGGCTCGAAGGGCCGAATGGCCTCCTCCTGCTCCTCTCTTCTATGTTTCTACGAATAGCCAAGGTCTTTTCCTGGGATAGGGGAGTCCAAAACCAAAGGGCATAGGTTTAAGGTGAAGGGGGAAGGATTTAAAAGGGACCTGAGGGGCAACTTTTTCACGAAAGCGTCGTGCATGCATGGAATGAGCTGCCAGAAGAGATGGTGGAGACAGGTACAATTACAACATTTAAAAGGCAACTGAATGGGTACATGAATAGGAAGGAATTAGAGGCATATGGTTCAAATGCTGGCAAATGGGACTAGATCAGTTTAAGGTATCTGGTCAGCATGGATGGGTGGGACAAAAGGGTCTGTTTCTGTGCTGTATAACTCTGTGATTCTGTAACTGTCCCAATATTTCCATGATATGCAGACAGATTGTAGAGGTTTGGCTCTAAGAATTGTTTACCTGTCCTCCTACACCGCTCTGATTATCTCTGTCAACTTCCAAATTACTCTAACCTGATACACTCACATCCCCTTATCATTTTCCCTGTGATGATGTGTTTTTCGCATGTTTATCTGACATAACTGACTTCTTTTCTTAATGTCATAAGTTTTTCTCAGATAAGTCACTTTATAAACTGCTTTATATGGACCATTAAATTCTGCTTTCAGTGGAAATACCTTGATCTTACCCTCTCCCACAAACCCTTGATTCCTTTAGCCACAAGAGTTATATCTACTTTTCTCTTTGGCCTCAACCACTTTCTGTGATGGTGAATTCCATAAGCTCACCACTCTCTGGGTGAAGAAATTTCTCCACATCTCAGTCCTAAAAGATTTACCTCTTATCTTTAAACTATGTTCCCACCATTGGGAACATTCTTCCTGCATTGAAGCTATCTAGCCCTGTTGGAATTTTATAGAATTGTATGAGACCCTCCCCCCATTTCCAGTTCTTCTAAACTCCAGTGAATACGATCTGACTGACTCAATTTCTCCTCATATGTCAGTTCTACCATTCCCAGGAATCAATTTGATAAATCTTCACTGCACTCCCTCTGCAGCAAGAACATCCTTCCCTGTTGAAGATCCTGTAAGCTATTGTGTGTGTGTGTGTGTGTGTGTGTGAGTGTGTGTGTGTTGGGGGGGGGTGTTGCTAGTTGGGGGAATCCTTGGATGACAGGAAAGGACGTCATATCATTGTGAAGGGTGTTGTATATTGTTCTGAAAATGTTCGACAGGGTTTATGATTGAGTGCAGCAATCACCGCCCATGGTGATTATGTCATTGCGGCTTCATCAGAGTAAAGAAGGAACCACAGGAGACAGATCTAGGATTAGTGTGCTTCTAACAGTCTCTATAATAATGTAGGTCATTCTTCAATAATTTGTAAATATTACAGCATTTACATAACCCCATACTGCTTGTTCAACTAAACTTTTCTAAGTGAAAAGTGACCAACACTAGATCATTTTGTGTTTGAAGAAACCTGTACACAAGAAGGTTGGCCTTTGTGACACAATGTGAGAAGAGGTCATCATCACCATTTCTAAATTGTGCCAACTAAGAAAAATTAGATTGTAGGTCTTCATGAAGAAAAAATTAACCAGAAGACTTCAAGAGAACAGACATTGCTGATTACTGGTGACAGTGTATTCCACAAAAATCATGGCAACACAAAAACAGAAGGATATTGCAGAAAATGGTTCAGAAAACATTTATAACTTGACAGAAGATGTGCTGGAATGAAAGAAATCTGCAAATCCAAATCAAATTTACAATTTACTTCAAGACGCAGTTGCCAATGGAAGTGGTCTCAAGTTCAAGTTGAGAGAAGGAAGTGATCAAACTTCAAGGATGAGTCAAAACAAAAATACCTGTTTAAAAAGGGGAACCCTTACTTAGCACAATGATTCAAGCTGAAATGGCAGGTTTTCTTTAGGTGGCAACTCTGTTTGTATATTAGTTCTTGGATGCCACAAAACAGGAGTAGAAAGAACAAATTAAGAAAGAAAGTTCTGGAGAGTCAGAGAAATCATGAAGCTACTCAATTGCAGCAGATAAGTTTAGCAATTTAAACGCTTATGTCATTGTATTTGAACACAAAAGTTTCTTTGAGAAACAAGGAGACAAAGCAGGTAATATAACACAGCTCTGAAATATGGCAAAAACCTCTCTTACATCTGCAAAGCACTGGGAAATCTCCATTGCACTGAAAAGTGCAGGAAAACCCCATTACAGTCATGAAAACTTTCCTGTATGGCAGCAGACAGTTGCCCAAGGCTGGGATTGAACCCAGGTCCCTGGTGATTTGAAGCAGCAGTGCTAACCACTGAGTTACCATGCCGTCCCTGTATACCCTATCCACGTTGTATGGATTCCATGATTCTATGACTTCTGTCTGTTTTCTCTCCCGTTTCAGTGTGTCCTGTACCCACTCAGACATCCAGGACTCTGGCACCAGTGAGGCAACACACTATCCTAGAGCCTTGTTCACAGCCACAGGAATGCCTGTCTGTGCCCCTGACTATCGAGTCACCTACTACTATTGCTCACCTGGACTTTGCCCCACCCTGCTCTACAGCAGAGCCAGTTGTGGTGCCACAAGTCTGGCTGCTACTTGGACAATCTCCTGGGAGACTATGCCCCCTGAATCATATCCAAAAAGGTATACCTTTTTGAGAGGGGAATAGCCACAGGTAACACCTGCACTACCTGCCTGCCACACCTGACGGTCACCCATCTATCTGTCTGGACTTGTGGTGTGATCACCTCTCTAAAGCTAGTATCTATCACTCACTCTGCCCCCTGTCTGCACCACAGTGTATCCAGTTGCTACTCCAACCGAACCACAGATGTAGTTGTCAGGGACACGACTGCCCCATGATTTCCCAATTCTGGCAGGAGCAGCATACCACTGCCCTAACTGCCATTTCTGCCCTTGTACACTTAAAAAAAAATAAGAATCATACCTTGTCTGCCCTCCTCACAGTCCCTTTTTGTTAAAGGAGGTGGGAGAGGGGGAAATACTACACTAATGTAGTGTTTCGGCTTTAACCACTCCTTGGCAACAATTCCTGTATAATATTCAGACCAGTCGTGGTGACTGCAGTGTTTCCTCCCAAAATTCCTCTTCAGTGACATCCCTGTCACAATCCATTTCCCAGTCGTGATGACTGCAATGCCTCCTTCCAGAATTCCTCTCAGTGACGTCTCTGCCGCCCTCTGATTCGATGCTCTTCCTCGCATCAATCACTGGGGGTGTCCTGTTGCGATCCGCTCCCCAGTCATGGCAACTGCAGTGCCTCCTTCCAGAATTCCTCTCAGTGATGTCTCTGCCGCCCTCTGATTCAGAAAGACTGCAAGAACCCATGAGTTCACACTCTCCGTCAAGCATTGACGAGTTCTCTGAATCAGAGATGGACGTGACAGATGTAGCCGCCTCGATGTCCTTACCACTGGAAGAGACAGTGAACTTCTACCAAGGCACTCTTGGCCTGAAAGATGGACTCCTGTGCGATACACACCACCCGTATTGGATGCTGAGTCGGTGGAACCTCAGTCGGTGCTAAAACACCCCAGGAGACTGCCCAAGAAAAAAGACTGGCCTATGTCTTTGGGCTCAGAGGGAAGGGGTATGATTGTAATGAGGTCAGTCAGGTGGACCTCATAGAATATATTTATCTGTTAATCTGGTCCAATCAGGGACCCCTGACCGACAGATAAAAAGAGGAGTGTCAGGGATTCTGGCACTCTGACAGCTGTCTCCGAAGAGGCAGTATTAGAGTCAAGGATTCTTCATGTGTAAATAAAACATGGAAACACAGAAAATAGATGCAGGAGTAGGCCATTCAGTATGATCATGGCTAATTGTGCATTTTCGGTATCTCACACTCACTTTCTCTACCTTTAGTTGCAAGAGCCACACCCAGCTCCACCTTAAATATATCTAATGAACTGGCCCCAACAGATTTCTGTAATAGAGAATTCCACAGGTTCACAACTTTCTGAATGAAGAAATTCCTCCGCATCTCAGTCCAGAATGGTTTACCCTTTATTCTTAGACTGTGATCCCTAATTCTGGACTTCCCCAATATCAAGAACACTCTTCCTGTATCTAGCCTGTCCAGTCCCATGAGGATTTTATGTTTCTATGAAATATCCCCATTCTCTTAAATTCCTATGAGTACAAGCCCGGTCGATCCAGTCTTTCTTCATGTGTCAGTCCTGCCATCCCAGGAATCAGTCTGTTGAACCGTTTGCTGGACTCCCTCAATAGCAAGAATGTCTTTCCTCAGACTAGGAGACCAAAACTGCATACAATACTCAAGGTATGGCCTCATCCAAGGGGACTTGGTGATGGGATATCAGCAACAGTGGAGTTATTTCAATATTTAATACTTTTCTGGTCACAGATGAAGAGCCAGAAGTCTGGAGGTTTGTTAATCTCATTCCATTGTTCAAGAAGAGTAGCAAGGATAAACCGGGTAATTACAGAGCAGTTAATCTGACATCAGTGGTTTCAAAGTTATTGGACGAAATCGTGAAGAACAGGATTAATCAATACTTAGAAAGGCAAGATTGATAAGGGATAGTCAGCGCAGATTTGTCAGAAGGAGATCTTGTCTGACGAATTTAAAATAGTTTTTTGACAAGGTGACAAAATATTTTGATAAGCGTAATGCAGTTGATGTGGTTTACATGGAATTAGTAAGGGCTTTAATGAGATCCCACATGGAAGCCTAGTCGAAAAGATAAGAGCCCATGGAATCCAAAGCAAGTTGGATCCAAAATTGACTCTCAAAAGAGGCTCAGAGTGATGGTAGAGGGTTGTATTTATAATTGGAAGCCTGTGGCCAGCAGTATACCACAGGGATCGGTGCTAGGACCCTTGCTGTTTGTTAAGTACATTAACGAATTCGATATGAATACAGAAGGTATAATAACTAAGTTTGCAGATGTCACAAAAATTGCTGATGTTGATGGTGAGGAGGATGGTCTCAGTCTGCATTCTGATATTGATCAACTGATAAATTTGGCATTGCAATGGTAGATGGAATTTAATCCCGAAAAGTGTGAGGTGGTGCATTTTGGGAGGTCTAATAAGGGAAGGATATACAACCTGTATGGTCGACGCTTATGGAATACTAAAGAACAAGGGAACCTCTATGTAAAAGTCCATCAATCCCTGTAAGTGTCAATTCAGGTAGACAGAGTAGTAAAGATACCAGATACTTGCCTTCTTTGGTGGGGGTGCAGAACATAGGGGCAAGCAAGTTTTGTTACAACTTTATAAAAGATTGGTTAGGCCAAAGATGGAAAACTGTGTGCAGTTCTGGTCGCTGTACTCTCGAAGGACATGATTGCAGTGGACAAAATGCAGAAGTGATTCACAGAATGTTGCATGGGATGAAAAATCTCAATTATGCGGAGAGACTGGATTGGCTGGGTTTGCTTTCCTTGGAGCAGAGCAGGCGGATAGGGGAATTTGATGGAGATGTACAAAATTATTAGAGGTACAGACAGAGTAGATCATGAGGATGTTTAAATATGTTAATATTTATTGAGTGCATTAAATACTACAAACTATCATTGGGACATCGTACGAGTATTCAAGTAATTCACATTCAAGTAATTTGAAAATAGTTGCAGCCATGCAATAAAGATTGTCTACTCACCTAGTTAGACCAGGATTGGCTATTTCTATTATTCATTCTGAGGATGTTGACCTCATTAGCTGGTACACCATTTATTACCATCCATAACTGTCCCAGAAAAGGTAATGGTGAGCTGTCTTTTTAGTAGACCCGCAATGCCATTAGGAAAACAGTTTCAGGATTTTCACCCAGTGACAGTGAGGGGATGTTGACATATTTTCAAGTCAAGATGGTGAGTGGCTTAAAGAGGACCTTGCAGATGGTGTCCCAATGTATCTGCTGCCGCTGTCTTTCTAGACAATGGTGATTGTAGGTTTGGAAAGAACTGTCAAAGAATTCATAGCCTCTGATTTGTCGTTGTAGCCACTGCATTTATATGACTGGTCCGATCAAGCTTCTGGCCGATAATAACCCTCAGGATGTTGATAGTGAAACATCCAACAATGGTAGAATGATTGAATTTCATAGGGTGGTTTTCAGGTTTTCTCTTCTTGGAGATGTCCATTGTCTAGAGTTGGTTGGGCTTAGGACACGATCTTGAGTAACTCCTGAAGAGATGTCCTGGAGCTGAGATGACTGACTTCAGAGTAATTACAAGAATCTTCCTTTGTGCCAGGTACAGCTCCAAACAAGGTTGAGTTTCTCCCCATCATCCCATTTACTCTGGTTTTGCTAAGGCTCTTTGATGACATACTTGGTCAAATGTTCCCTTGATGTCAAGGGCAGTCACTCTCAATTCACCTCTGGAGGGGCAGCTCTTTTATCCATGTTGGAACGAAGTCTGTAATGAGGCTTGAAGCTGAGAGACCCTGTCAGAATCCAAACTGAGCTTCACTGAACAGGTTATTGCTAAATGTAGTCTGCTTGATAACATTGTTAACGGCCCTTTACATCACTTTACTGATAATCAAGATTAGAGTGATGGGGTGGTAATTGATTCACTTCGATTTGTCTTGTTTTTTTGTGGACAGAATATACTTGAGCAATTTTTCACGTTGTCAGGTAGATGCCAGTGTTGTAGCTATACTGGAATACTGGTGGGTTAGTAAGTTTGCCAATGACACGAAGATTGGTGGAATTGTGGACAGCGTGGAGAGCTGTAGTAGGTTGCAATGGGACATTGACAGGATGCAGAGCTGGGCAAAGAAGTGGCAGATGGAATTCAACCCAGAAAAGTGTGAAGTGATTCATTTTGGAAGGTCAAATTTGAATGCAGAAGACAGGGTTAATGGCAGGCTTCTCAGCAGTGTGGAAGAACAGAGGGATCTTGGGGTCTATGTCCATAGATTCCCTCAACGTTGCTACCCAAGTTGATAGGGTTGTAAAGAAGGCATATGGTGTGTTGGCTTTCATTGGCAGGGGAATTGAGTTTAAGAGCCGTGCGGTTATGCTGCAGCTCTATAAAACTCTGGTTAGACCACATTTGGAATATTGTGTTCAGTTCTGGTCACCTCATTATAGGAAAGATGTGGAAGCTTTAGAGAGGGTGCACAGGAGATTTACCAGGATGCTGCCTGGACTGGAGGGCAGTGCTTATGAGGAAAGGTTGAGGGAGCTAGGGCTTTTTTCGTTGGAGCGAAGAAGAATGAGAGGTGACTTGATAGAGGTGTACAAGATGATGAGAGGCATAGATAGAGTGGATAGTCAGAGATTTTTTCCCAGGGCGGAAATGACTATTACAAGGGGCGTAATTTTAAGGTGATTGGAGGAAGGTATAGGGGAGATGTCAGAGGTAGGTTCTTTACCCAGAGTGTGGAATGCGCTGCCGGCAGTAGTAGTGGAGTCAGATACTTTAGAGATTTTTAAGTGACTCTTGGATGGCACATGGAGGATAGTAAAATGTCGGGTATGCAGGGTATATTGATCTTAGTAGGATAATAGGTTGGCACAACATCGTGGGCCGAAGGGCCTGTACTGTGCTGTACTGTTCTATGTTCAATGTTCTATGAATAGCTTGACTAGGGGCACAGGAAGTTATGGAGCACGTCTTCAGTTCTATACCAGGATATTGTCAGGCCTCATGACCTTTGCAGTATTGTGTTTCTTCAGTCATTTGTTATCACATGAGTGAATCAAGTTGACTGAAGACTGTGATGTTGAAGAGCTCTGGAGAAGGCTCAGATGAATAATCCACTCTGCACGTCTGCCTGTAGGTTGTTATAAAAGCTTCTGCCTTATCTTTGATACTGAACAAGTCATTGAGTCATAGAGATCAACAGCACAGTAAAAGGTTGTTCGTTCTATTGGGTCTGTGATGATTAAAAACAACCATCTAACTATTATTTTCCCATTTTCCAGCACTTGACCGATAGCTTTGTGTGACTTGGCATCACAAGAGTACATCGAAATACTTTTTGAATATTATGAGGGTTTGTGCTTCTACTACCCATACAGGTAGTGAGTTCCAGATTTCCACCACCCTCTGGGTGAATAGATTTTTCTTCACATTCTCTCTAAACTTCCTGCCCCTTACTTTAAATCCATGCCTCCTGGTCATTGATCGCTGCACAAGAGGAAACCTCTCTTATATAACAAGGTGTGGAGCTGGATGAACACAGCAGGCCAGGCAGCATCAGAGGAGCAGGAAAGCTGATGTTTCGGGTCTGGACCCTTCTTCAGAAAATGAAGAAGACCCGAACTGTCAGCTTTCCTGCTCCTCCAATGCTGCCTGGCCTGCTGTGTCCATCCAGCTCTACACCTTGTTATCTCAGACTCCAGCATCGGCAGTTCCTACTATCTCCAGGAAACTTCTCTTCCTGTCTACTCTGTCTATGTCCCCCATTATTTAATATTTCTCAATCATGTCCCATATCAATCTCCTCTGCTCCGAGGAAAACAATCCCAGTCTATCCAATCTTTCTACATTAACTAAAACTCTCTAGCCCTAGGCCATATCCTGTAAATCTTTTCTATACCCTCTCCAATGCAATCAGTCCCCCCAACTTTATAATGTGGATTGCAGAACTGTTCACAATGTGTGCAGTTGCTGTGGCCTAACCAACATTTTATGCAGTTCCAGCATCACCTCCTTTCTCTTAAACTCTATACCTTAGCTAATAAAGGCAAATATTCCATATGTCTTCCTGACCACTTTATCTACCCATCCCACACCTGAAAGGAACAGTGAACATGCACAAGGTCCCTCTGTTTCTCGGTGCTGCCGAGGGTTCTATCATTCAACATGCATTCTGTTGCCATGTTTATCCTCTTCAAGTGCTTCACTTCATACTTATCCAGCTTGAATACACTTTGCCATTAATCAGCCCAACTGACCAGCCCATCTATATCCTCCCCTAATCTAAGGCCATCCTCCTCATGATTTACCACCCTGCCAATTTTTGTATCATCAAACTTACTGATCAGTCTTCTTACATTCAGGTCTAAATTATTTACATACTCCAGATACAGCAAAGGCGCCAACACTGATCCCTGCAGAACCCCACTGGATATAGACTTCCAATTACAAAAACACCTTCAAACATCGTCTTTTGGTTCCTGCCACCTAACCAATTCTGGATCAAAGTAGGTAAATTTCTTTGGAATCCATGGCATCTTAGCCTCGTTATCATTCTCCTATGCAAGACCTTATCAGATGCCTTCCTGAAGTCCACGTAGACTGGAAAAAGAAATGCTCTGCATAGCACACAAAATGATGGGCATGCTATTCATTGTTTTTCTTTGAGTGACTCTTATGGGATTTCTAACATTCAACTGAATAAGAATTATTTTTCATTAATATCTGGTCATTTCTGGTTTTATAGCATTTGTTTTTAAGGATTAGGAATGTGCTACTGATATATGGAGTATTGTCATTCTATTGTAGAATGTTTACATTTTGTGTGTTTATGTATTCTACAGGCTTGCTGTGAAGAATGGGCAGAAACTTTGGCCCCAAAAAGCAAATATCTTGAAAAAACTGTGGACAAACTGGTGGAAATATTTGTAGCAATCTCTGACAGCGTGCTAATTAATGAAAATGTAAAGCCTGCACCAGAACCAGGTAAATGAACTTACTGTTGCAAGGATACTGGTAATAATTGTAGAATGCCTGCAGTGCATTTCAACATGCCACTGTGTTCCCTGGCCAACATTTCTGTCACAGGCCTGGTACAATGCTCCAGCAGGGCTCAGTGTAAGCTGGAAGAGCAGCATCTTATTTTCTACTTGGGGATCCTGCAACCTTCTGGACTCAATATCAAATTCAATAATTTTGAGACCTGAACACCTCCTTCCATGTCCTTTACCTATATCCACACCCCTGCCCTGTCATTGATGTGGGCTGCTTTCGTCACAGCCAATCCATTTTCACCCACTAATGATCCCTATTATCAACTTTTCTTTCTCTCTGGCTTACCATTATCCATCCATTTTTCTGCCCAACTGCTGTTCTCTCTCTGGGCTCCATTTCCACCTCTTGTTTATTCCTTTACCCCTCCATACATGCCATATTTTCTAGCTTTGTCAGTTCTGAAGAAGGGTCACTGGATCCAAAACATTGACTCTGCTTTCTCTCCACAGATGCTGCCAGACTTGGTGAGTTTCTTCAACAATTTCTGTTTTTGTTTCAACATTCCAGCATCTGCAGATCTTTGTTTTTTGTTTAGTAATAGTATATGATGTGGAGATGCTGGTGTTGGATTGGAATGAACAAATCAGAAGTCACATGACACAAGGTTATAGTCCAACAGCTTTATTTAAAATCACAAGCCTTCGGAGTGCTGCTCTGAATTCAGAAGATGTCTTTTGTAAAATTAGAATCATAGGGTCAGAGAGGTTTAAAGCACGGAAAAAGGCCGTTCAGCCCACCAAGTCTGTATCGGTCAAAAACAACCACCTAACAATTCTAATCCCATTTTCCAGCACTTGGTCCATAGTCTTGTATGTCTTTTTTTGTTCATTTTTGTGGGATGTGGATGTCGCTGGCTGACCAGCATTTCTTGCCCATCCCTAGTTGACCTTAAGAAGGTCATGGTGAGCTGCCATCTTGAACCACTGCAGTCCTCCAGTTGTGGGTTGACCCACAATGCTATTAGGGAGGAAATTCCAGGATTTTGACCCAGCGACAGTGAAGGAATGGCAATATATTTCCAAGTCAGGATGGTGAGTGACTTGGAGGGGAACTTGGAGGTGGTGGTGTTCCCATATATCTGCTGCCCTTGTCCTTCTCGATGGAAGTGGTCGTGGGTTTGGAAGGTGCTGTCTGAGGATCTTTGGTGAATTTCTGCAGTGCATCTTGTAGATAGTACACACTGCTGCTACTGAGTGTTGGTGGAGGGCATGAATGCTTGTGGGTGTAGTGCCAGTCAAACGGGCTGCTTTGTCCTGGATGGTGTCAAGCTTCTTGAGTGTTATTGGGGCTGTACTCATCCAAACAAGTGGGTAGTATTCCATCACACTTCTGACTTGTGCCTTGTGCCAGGCTTTGAGGAGTTGAGAGGTGAGTTGCGCGCAGCATATTCCCAGCTTCTGGCCTGCTCTTGTAGCCACTCTGTTAATTTAGTGAGTCCATTTGAGTTTCTGGCCAATGGTAACCCCAGGATGTTGATAGTGGGGGATTCAGTGATGGTAACACCATTGAATGTCAAGGGACGGTAGTTAGATTGTCTCTTATTGTTGATGGTCATAGCCTGGCATTTGTGTGGCACGAATGTCACTTGCCACTTGTCAGCCTTGGCATTGCAAGTGTACATTTAATTGCTACTTTAAGGTATGACGGTTTCTGCCTCCACCACCCTTACAAGCAGTGAGTTCCAGATTCCCACCATCCTCTGAGTGAAAAGACATTTTCTCACCTACCCTCCAAAACTCTTACCCTTGCCTTAAATCCATGCCCCCTTGTCACTGAACCCTCCACAAAGGGGACAGTTTTCTTCCGGTCTGTGCTGAACATGCTTCTTTTGTCTTATACATCTCAATCATGTGCCATCAATCTCATCTGCTCCAAGGAAATCAACCCCAGGTTATCCAATATAACAAAACAAAGAACTGCAGGTGCTGGAGATCTGCAACAAAAACGGAAATTGCTGACAAAACTGAGCAGGTCTGTCACCTTCTGCGGGGAGAAGGCAAAGTTCACATTTCAAGTCAGGTGACTTCTGATGAAGAAAAAATGCAAATTAATTCTGTCCCTCAGAACTGCTTCCACCAGTGAGATGAGAGTAATTGGTCTATAGTTTCCTGCTTTATCCCTTGTTCCCTTTTTGCATAAAAGGGCCACATTGCCTGACCTCCTGTCCTTTGGCACCTTTCCTGTGGCCTGAGAGGAATTTCCAAATTATTGCCTCTAATCTTGCTATTTTCTTCCTTGCTTCACATACATTTCACCTAGCTGTAGAGGTTTGTCTACTTTTAAGCCTGCCAGACGACTGTCTCTGTCTATGCTAATTTATTTAAGTATATCACAGCACTTCTCCTTGATTTCAATACCCATATCATCCTTCTCACTCGTGAAAACTGACAAAAAGTACTCATTTAGAACCCTACTTTGTCCTCTGGTTCCACATACAGAAATCACCACTGTGGTCCTTAATGGGGATCTACACTTTCTCTAGTTGTCCTTTTATCCTTAATGCCTTGGTAAAACAACTTAAGATTTTCCTTTGACAACAAGGTGCAGGGCTGGATGAACACAGCAGGCCAAGCAGCATCATAGGAGCAGAGAGGCTGACGTTTCAGGCCTAGACCCTTCATCAGAAAAGGGGGAGGCGGATAGAAGAGGGATAGAGGAGAGGATAGGTGGAGAGGAAACAAACAGGTCGAAGAGGCGGGGATGGAGCCAGTAAAGGTGAGTGTAGGTAGGGAGTTAGGAAGGGGATAGGTCAGTCCAGGGAGGACGGACAGGTCAAGGGGGCGGGATGAGGAAGATTTTCCTTTATTTTACCTGCCCTTATCCTTTCATATCTCCTTCTTGCTTTCCTAATTTCCTTTTTAAGTTTCTCTTGCACATTCTATACTCTTGGGCTTATACTGTTTTAAGCTGTTGATATCTGCCATTAGTCTTCTTTTTTCACTTAATCCAATCTGTTTCTGTGGTGGCAAGCCTGACTCCAGGATGGTATGTTGCCTCCCTGGTGACAGTGTTAGGGATGTCACTGAATTATTGCAGGACATTCTAAATGGTGAGAAAAACAGACAGAGATTGTGATACATATTGGTACCAATGACATAGATAGAGGAAGAGATGAGATCCTGCAAACAGAACTTAGGGAGCTAGAAAATAGATTAAGAATAAGAGCCAAAAGGTAGTATTCTCTGAAATACATCTAATGCACGTGCTAGTGAGTATTGAAATAAGTGGTTGGTCCAAATGAACGTGTGGCTGGAAAGATAGTGCGGGAAGGAGGGTTTTACATTTCTTGAACATTGGGACCATTTTTGGGGCCGGTGGTAGCTGTATAAGGTAGATGGGTTGCATCTAGACTGGAAACGGAACAGCATCCTTGCGGAGAAGTTTGCTAGTGCTGTTAGAAAGGGATTAAACTAATTTGGCAGGGGAGTGGGCTTCAGTGAGAAGGTTCAGCATTGGGAGATAAACAACCAAGACTAGAAGAGACAAGTAAGGAAGTCAAGAAATCATAGAGGTTATAGGCCAGCTAAGGCACAAGGTAATTTAGCAAGATTGGATGGTACTTATTTCAATGCAAGGACTCTGACAAACAAGGCAGATGAGTTGAAGGCAAAAATTTTTAAAAATGGTATGATGTAATTGCTATCACTGAGACATAATCAAGAGAGGGCTGAGATTGGCAGTTCAATATTACAGGCGAGACAGAGGAGGAGGTAAGAGATTAGGGGCTGTGGCTATTCTTGAGAGTGAACCTTCGGAAAGCAACTGGCCAGGATAGAGCCCCCAGCCATGGTTTCAGGTCCTTTGTGGACCAGCTGGCAGGAGTATTCACTGACATCTGTAACTTCTCCATATTACGGGTGGAATGGCTCAGAGATTAGCAGTGCTGTCTCAGGGACCTGGTCTCGATTGCAGCCTTGGGTGACTGTGTGGAGTTTGCACGTTCACCCTGTATCTGCGTGGGTTTCCTCCAGGTGCTCCAGTTTCCTCCCACAGACCAAAGATGTGCAGGTTGGGTGGATTGGCCATGCTAAATTGCCCATAGCGTCTAGGGATGTGCAGTTTAGGTGGATTAGTCATGGGAAATGTGAGTTATAGGGAGAGGGTAGGGGAGTGGGTCTGCTGTTCGGAGGATTAGTGTGGACTTGATGGGCCAAATGACCTGTTTCCGTACTGTAGGGATTCTATGATTCTATTCTGTGATACAATATGAAATCCTCCTTTGCTTCAAAAAGCCCACCATCATCCCGGTGCCAAAGAAAAATCATGTAATGTGCCTCATTGATTACCACCTGGTTACTCTGACCTCCATAATTATGAAGTGTTTTGAGAGGTTAGTCATGGCTCACATCAACTCCAGCCTACCAAATTATCTTGATCCTTTGCAACAGGTCCACGGTAGATGCCATCTCCCTGGCCATACATTTATGCCTGAAACATCTGGATAACAAGGATACCTTGATCAGGCTCCTACTTATTGACTACAGCTCTGCCTTCAACACCATAATTCCAAACAAGCTCATCTCCAAACTCTGAGACCTAGGTCTTGGCTCCATTCTCTGTAATTGGATCCTCGACTTCCTGACCCATACACAGCAATAAGTAAGAATAGGTGACAACACCACCTCCACGATAATCCTCAACACCAGTGCAAGACTGTATTCAGCACCATATTATACCCCTTATACGCTCAAGACTGTGTGGCCAAATTCTGCCCCAACTCCATTTACAAGATTGCTGATGAAACCACCATTGATCTTAAACAATGACGAGACAGAATAGAGGAAAAGTTTGAGTGCTTCGTGGCATGGTGTAAAGACAACAATCTCTCCAACCACATCAGCAAAACAAAGGAACTGGTCAATGATTTCAGAAAGCTGCATGGAGGGCATGCCCCTGTCTGCAAAACTGGTGCTAAGGTGGAGATGGTCAAGAGTGTCAAGTTCCTGGGAGTGATGATCACCAACAATCTGTCCTGATTCTCACACGTCGTTACGACGGTCAAGAAAGCACAACAACACCTCTACTTCCTCAGGAGGCCAAGGAAATTTGCATGTCCATAAAGACTCTTACTAATTTTTACAGAATCACCGTAGAAAGCATCCTATCTGGATGCATCACAGTGTGGTATGGCAACCGTTGTTCCCATGACTGCAAGAAACTACAGAAAGTCATGAACACAGCTCAGTCCATCACTCAAACCAGGCTTCCTTTCATTAACTTCATCTATACTTTCCACTGCCTGAGAAAAGTGAACAACACAATCAAAGACCCTTCCCACTCCAAGTAAACTCTCTTCCACCCTCTTCCGTCGGGTAGAAGATATAAAAGTTTGAATACACATACAAACACATTCGAGAACAACTTCTTCCCTGCTGTTATCAGACTTTTGAATGGACCTCTCAGATGCTAATGTTGATGTCATTCTCTACACTTTCTCTGCAGCTGCAACATTGTATTCTGCACTCTTTTCTGCTACCTTGATGCATTTTGTATGGTATGATCTGCCTGTATAGCACACAAAACAACACTTTTCACTGTATCTCAGTACATGTGACAACTATAAATTAAATAAAATCAACTATTGATCAGGGGATCAATTCCAGTAGAAAGAAAGGATGATATCTTAGAAGGCTTCTCAAATGAAGCCATATGGGCAGAACCGAAAAACCAAAAAAGAGCAATCATATTGTTGGGATTGGACTATAGACCCCTAACAGTTACAGAGAAACAGAATAGCAGATATGTGGGAAGATTTCAGAGAAGTGTAAAAGTAATAAGATTTTGAATAGGGATTTCGACTTCTCCAATATGAAATTGGGTCATCATAGAGTGAAAGGTACAGAGGGAGTTGAATTCTTAAAATGCATCCATGAAAGTTTTTAAGCCAGTGTGCAGAAGGCCGTATGAGACAGCATAGTCCTGGATTTAATTTTAAGTAATGCAGTCACACAATTAAGTGAAGTATCACAGGGGGAGCATTTTGCAGTCAGTGTCATAACTTCATTAGATTCAAGATTGTTATAGAAAAGATCCAGGATCAGCCTGAAATCAAAGTTAAAATTGGGTATTGATGGGGCAGGCGTTAGGAGGTCTGATTTTCATAAGATCAGGTATGATTTGGTTACAGTAGGCTGGGAGCAGATACTTTTACGTAAATCTGTGTCCGAGCACTGGGACAAATACAAGGAGGAAATGGGAGGATTACAGATCAATGTGTTCCAGAAAGACAAACAGTGAGATAAACAAATCCTCTGAACCTTGAATATCAGGATATACAGGATTGGATTAAGTGAAAAAAGAAGACTAATGGCAGATATCGACAGCTTAAAACAGTATAAGCCCAAAAGTATAGAATGTGCAAGAGAAACTTAAAAAGGAAATTAGGAAAGCAAGAAGGAGATATGAAAGGATAATGGCAGGTAAAATAAAGGAAAATCTTAAGTTGTTTTACCAAGGCATTAAGGATAAAAGGACAACTAGAAAAAGTGTAGATCCCCATTAAGGACCACAGTGGTGATTTCTGTATGTGGAACCAGAGGACAAAGTAGAGTTCTAAATGAGTACTTTTTGTCAGTTTTCACGAGTGAGAGGGATGATATGGGTATTGAAATCAAGGAGAAGTGCTGTGATATTCTTAAATAAATTAGCATAGACAGAGACAGTCGTCTGGCAGGCTTAAAAGTAGACAAACCTCTATAGCTAGGTGAAATGTATGTGAAGCAAGGAAGAAAATAGCAAGATTAGAGGCAATAATTTGGAAATTCCTCTCACTGAAGCCCTGCTAAGCTTCTTCCTCTCCTCTTGTGCAGCAGATAACCCATAGTGCCATGAAGTTGGCTGCCACTGCTTTCCCCTGCACAGTCATCTCCACCACTAGTATCCAAAATGATATATCTGTTAGAAGGGAGGATGGCCACAGAGGACTCCTGCACCACCTGCCTTCCTGTACTCTGCCTGGTGATCACCCATGCACTGTCTCCCTGTCCAGTTGTTATCTGCAGTGTGATCACCTCACTGAAGGTGCAATCCATAACATGCTCGGTATTGCTGGTGCTCCTCAGTAAACACGCCCAGAGCTCTAGCTCCGAAATGTGGTTCACCATTAGACGCAGCTGGACACATTTCCTGAAAATGGGGTCATCCGAACAACTGAAGCTTCTGTGATTTGCCAGATGGCACAGGAGGAGCATATCAAGAGCATGTGCTCTGGTGCCATGATTTCCTTTAAGCCCCTTAGTTATTCCTTTTTATTAAAAAATGCTTATTACAATTACTGTTAACTTTGTTTCCCTTACACTAACTGTACTTCCCTTACTCTACTTTGCTTATGTACACTACATTACTGTATTGCCCCTAACTTACATGTATTCATGTTATTACTCAGTCAATTCCATCTTCCATAAAATACCCTTTTAAACATCCCGAACCAATCAACATACCACTTCCCTATCTTGTCTCTGTTTGATTTATTTTCACAATTTGCAGAACTTTGAAGCAGCAGCTGTGAAATGGGAACTTGCTTCTCTTTCTTGGCCCCAATCCTGGGCCTCTATTTAGCCTGTTGCTGACCATCTCTCTCTCTGCTTACTTGAAGCTGAAGCTATATGCTTCACGATCATGACGGATCGTCCAACTCAATAGCCTAATCCTGCTTTCTCCCCATAACCTTTGAACCCATTCGCCCCAAGTGCTATATGTAGCTGACTCTTGAATACATTCGTTCCTTCAGAATTTTCTCCAATAGTTTTCCTATCCCACAGACTCGTTGTCTATAATTTCCTGGTTCATCTCTATCACCGTTCTTAAAAAGTGG
>NC_063336.1:4642991-4653226 GCF_021869965.1 Rhincodon typus
CTTGCTGTCTATAATTTCCTGGTTCATCTCTATCACCGTTCTTAAAAGGTGGAGCCGTATTTGCCATCCTCCAGTCCTCTGGCACTCCCCCATAGCCACGGAGAAATTAGAAAATTTGTTTCAGAGCCCCTGCAATTTCCTGCCTCGCCTCCCACAGCAGCCTGGGATGCAATTCATCCAGGCTAGGGGATTTGTCTATTTTTATGCACATGGCAATCTCTGCAAGACATGTCAGACATCGATATGGATACTACCATCACACGTGGGAACACCACCCAACGTATACACGGCAAATACTCATGTGACTTGGCCAGTGTTGTCCATCTCATACGCTGCAGGTAGTGATGCCCCAAGGCATGGTATATTGGCGAGACCATGCAAATGCTACAACAGCGAGGATGAATGGGCACCATGCAACAATCACCAGACAGGAATGTTCCCTTCCAGTCAGAGAACACTTCAGTGACCAAAGACATTCAGCTTCCGATCTTCGGGTAAGTGTCCTCCAAGATGGTCTTGGAGATACACAACAATGCAGAATCGCAGAGCAGAAACTGATAGCCAAGTTCCATACCCATGAAGACAGCCTCAACTGTGATCTTGGATTCATGTCACGCCTCATGTAACCTTACCACATTGTTCCGTATCTGTAAAATCTTCCTTACTGTCCTGTTTTGACACCACAGCCTTGATAAATTGGTGTGATCTCTCTACCTTAATTAGTTTGTACAGTTTTGGATTATGTGTTACTTTGGTTAGACCCTCAGCAAAGTGAATCTTATACCTGTTATGTTATTCCAGTCATTTGGTTTGTCTCCAACACCACCTTATCTTTAATTTTTTGTAATTATCTCTCTGCCTCATTTAATCAGATTATAGGTCATCCCTTCGCTTGTTCTTCAGCTGTTGACACTTTACTCACCATTTGTATGATCGTTTGATCTCTCTGCCCTTGATCTGTTTCTCATTTTGCTGCTGAAAGGGCTACAGTCTGAAAACTTGTGATTTCAAATGAACCTGTTGGACTATAATCTGGTGACATGTGAGTTCTGACTTTGTCCACCTCAGTCCAACACTGGCACCTCAACATTTCATTGAACAGTGGAACAAGCTTTGAGCCGAAATGCCTTCTCCTGTCCTGTGTCTCTCTGTGTCAACTCAACAGTCTCACTTTCTTCCAGTGCCTCCAGAAATGATTCTCCCTGCAGATTCTCCGCTCCACCCTCTCTGCCATGTGTCAAAACCTCTCCCATGTCCAGCCCTCCCCCCATCACCCCCCTGACCTGACCTAACCTGTCCATCTTCTTACTCACCTACCCTTCCCACTGACCAATCATAATAACTCCCTACCTACATCCACCTACCCACCTACCCTTCCCCCAACTCCACACCGATCCTTCTATTTACTAAATAAAAACCAAATGAACTGCGGATGCTGTAAATCAGGAATAAAAACAAAGTTGCTGGAAAAGCTCAGCAGGTCTGGCAGCATCTGTGAAGGAAAAATCGGAGTTAACATTTCAGGTCTGGTGACCCTTCTGACCGTTCTGAGGAAAACGTACACAAAGCTAACCTGGCCAATTACTGCCCTATCAGTCTACTCTTGGTCATCAATAAAGTGATGGAAGATGTCGTCAACAGTGCTATCAAACATCACCAGCTCAGCAACAACCTGCCCACTTTGGGTTCTGCCAGGGCCACTCAGCTCCCAACCTCATTACAGCTGTGGTTCAAACACTGACAAAAGAGCTGCATTCCAGACATCAGGGAGAGTGACCATGGATGGCATCAAGGAGCCCTACCAAAACTGGAAGCAATAGGAATCACAGGGAAGCTGTCTACTGGCTGGAGTCCTATCTGGCACATGGGAAAATGGTTGTGGTTTTTGAACGTCAGTCATCACAGATCCAGGACATCTCTGCTGTGTACCTCAGGGCAGTGTCCGAGACCTAACCATCTTCAATTAGTTTATCCAATGACCTTTTCTTCATCAGCAGATCAGAAGTGGGGTTGTTCACTGATGATTACACAGTAAAGCTCAACAGGTCTGGCAGCATCTGTGAAGAGCAGCCAGAGTTCATGTTTCATGTCTGGTGACCCTTCCTCAGAAAGGTCACTGGATCCAAACGTTAACTCTGAATTCTCTTCACAGATTCTGCCAGACCTGCTGAGCTTTTCCAGAACTTCTGTTTTTGTTTATGATTTATAGCATCCGCAGTTCTTTCAATGATTCCACAATGTTCAGCGCCATTCACGACTCCTCAGATACTGAAGCAGTTTACATTCAAATGGAACAAGACCTGGACAATTTCCAGGCTTGGCTGCCAAGTGGCAAGTAACATTTACCATCACCAATGAGATAATCTAATCACTGCCTGTTGACATTCAATGGCATTATCATCCTTGAATCCCTCATTATCAACATCCTGGAGATTACCACTGACCTGAAACCTAACTGGACTAACCATTATAGTCATGGAGGCTGGTAAAATTGCAACATTTAAAAGGCATTTGGATGGGTATATGAATAGGAAAGGGTTAGAGGGATATGGGTCAAATGCTGGTAAACAGGACTAGATTTATTTAGGATACCTGGTTGGCATGGACAAGTTGAACCAAAGTATTTGTTTCCATGCTATGATTCCATGACTCTATTATAAATACAGTAGCTACAAAACCAGGTCAGAGGTTAGGAATACAGCAGAGTAACTCACCTCCTGACTCCCTGAAGCCTGTCCACTATTCTATGGCACAAGTCAGGATTGTGATGGAATGCTCCCATTTGCCTGGATGAGCGCAGCTCCAATAACACTCAACATGCTTGATGCCATCCAGGACAAAGCAACTCATTTGATTGGCAGCACAGCCACAACCATCCACTCCATCCACCAGTGTTGATCAAAAGTAGCAGTGTGTATTATATACAAAATGCACTGCAGAAATTCACCAAATATCCTGAGATAGCACCTTCGAAACCAATGACCACTTCTTCTTAGAAGGACATGGGAAGCAGATATATGGAAACACTACCATCTGTAGTTTTCCCCACCAAGCCAACCACCATCCTGACGTGGAAATATATCGCTGTTCCTTCACTGTCACTGGATCAAAATCCTGGAATTCCATTTCCTACGACATTGTGGATCTACCTACACACATGGAATACAACAGTTCAAGAAGTCAGTTCACCACCACCTTCTCAAGAGCAACTGGGAAGAGGCCAGCAATGTCTATGAATAAATTTAAAAAAGAATAAACAGGAGTAGGCTGCCCAGACCCTCAAGCCTGCACTGCCATTTAATAAAATCATTGCTAATCCAATTTTTCTACATTCCAATCTACCCGTGAAAACCTTTCACCCCTTGTAATAAAGAATCTCTTCAAGTATACCTTCAAGATGAGTAGGTGATACTGATAGTTATTCATGTAAAATCTTCCTTTATATCTCAACTATAATTAGCTCCCTTTCCTTTACCATCGTTTCCACTTTCCCTCCCCATTTTCCACAACATGAAGGTATTACTTTTCTAAATCTTTTGTGTTCCAAAGAAGTGTCATGTTGGACTTGAAATCTTAACTCTGTTTTTCCTCTGTCATAGATGGTATCAGACTCACTGAGTGTCTCCTGTGCTTTCTGTTTTTAATACAGTTGTCTCATGCAGTATTTTGTTTTCCTTTTTTTTAATTCATCATGGGATGTCAGCGTCACTGGCTAGGCCAGTACTTATTGTCCTTTCCTAATTTCCTAGAGAGCCGTTCAGAGTCAACTGCATAAGTGTAGATCTGGAGTTACATGTAGGTTGGACCTGATAAAGATGGCAGATTTCCTTCCCTGAATGACATTAGTGAACTTTTTTTTTTCCAAACAGTAATTGGCAGTGGTTATATAATTGTCATTCAACCAGCCTTTTTGTTGAATTCTCTCATCACCTGCCATGGTGAGATTTGAATCTGTGACCCGAGAACATTCACCTGGGTTTTTTGATTATTAGACCAGTGGCATTACCACTACAGCATCATGTCCCTTTTCATTGTCATATAGCCTCCTCTCCAGAACGTGCTGGTCTAAGAAACTATCATGTAAACATTTTATTATCCTCGCATTTAGGGTCCCTTTGCGCATCTGTCTTTTTCAGTCTTTTCAGAGATTAAATTCTCCAAAAGGTTGTAGCAATGCCTTTCTGACAAGATCCCATATTTTCTTCCGTTATGCTTCATCCGACCAGGTGGTCACTACTGGGGGGCCCATGCACCATTCCCACAAGTGACTTTTCATTTTTCATCTTGACGCAAACCAGACTTGAACTTAGGTCATCCTTCTCTATCATGCTGAAATCAAAATTTACTAATGGACCACCCCTCTACATTTTCCTAGTTTCCTATGCTTCCCAAATGTCACGTACTGATCACTTTTTAGATCCCAATCCATTTTATCCTACAGACTTGGATTTGAAATGTCTATCAGATTCTATTTCCTTATTTCTATATGTATTCTTTGTTTATTTGTTCTGGTTTAAATCTCTGTGTATGCACGTACAGAGGTTTTTTTTTAATTTTGTCATTTCGTTAGTTTTGTAACTTCTCGCTTTATCGGTTGATTTACTCTTAGATTTATATTCTCAATCCATTTAATATATCAGTCAGAACAATTCAAAGGTCACTGAAGAAGAGCTTAAAGATTTCAGATAGGGAGTGAGAATGTGAGACAGAGGAAGAGAGTAGAAATGTTGCTGCTAGCTGTACTGCTGGAGAGGCAGCTAAACTATACAAATTCATTGTCGAGGACACTGTGTATAGTCAAGAGCATTGGCCTGTCTTAAGTGGAGCTCAACTAGATGTTTTAAAATGAATAAGTAGCAAGAGTTGGAGGCCTCAGGAGCAGAACTGAGAGCGGCTACTGGCACTTTGTTGTGGGGAGCTATAAGGTTTTAAGAAGCCTGTGATCATTAGTACTTCAGTGCAGATGAGAGAATGAGGGTTGAAAGCTTAACCAGGATTATTTTATTATTGCAGCTGAGAAACATTGGAGCTCAGGGCAAAACCTTTTTATTAATCATTCATTCACAGGACCCAGGCGTCACTGGTTCGGCCAGCTATTCCCAAGTACTGACCTCATCAATGGCCAACATCTGCTATATGTTTAAACATACTTCACTCTCCTAGTGTCAAAAAGTCTGTAGAATCTTTTGATCAAGCTGTAGTTAATTTACAGGCCTGACTTTACAAACAAACAACAGCTTGTTTGTTCTTTTAACAAAAATTGCTGCCCACGGTCCAAAAGTCATCATCAGTTCAGTTCTCAGTTCACAGCTCCAACACAAAATTTATAAAACAGCAAAATGAAAATAATGAAAAGTGAGTGAGGGTTCCAACATGCCTCCTCCCTCAAAACATGAAAACATAAAACATGCATTTCATGACAAGATTAATAATACTTAAATGACAAACAAGACACAAAACTTAACAGCCCATCGTTCTTCCTCCTACTGGTTTCTTAATCACCATTCAACTTGCTTATCGTGCTTATCTTGCATGTCTTAAATTCACAACATTTTACATTTGGGATAAGATGTCAGCAATTATATCTTCTTTCCCAGAAATATGTCAAATCCTTATGTTAAACAGTTACAGATCTAATCTCCATCTGAATAACCTCGGCGTCTTATTTTTAAACCTTTCAATAAAAGTTAATGGATTACAATCAGTAAAAGAGCCACTTACCCTGCCAATGCTTCCTTTTCTATAATTGAATATCTTCTCTGGTGTAGATTCAACTTTTTTGAAAAATAAGCCATTGGCTTCTCCATTCCAGCCCCATCATCCTGCAAGAGAACTGCAGCCTTCTATAAATCACCAGCAACTAATGCTAATTTAGATAGTTTGTCAAAATTGGATGCAGTTAACACAGTTTAATTTGTTAACATTGCTTTTCGTGTTTCAAAGGTTGCACGGCATTCTTTAAATCATACCACCTTTGTCTGTTTTTGTAACAAATTAGTCAAAGGTATGGCTACTGTACTAAAATTAAGCACAAACTTTCAATAAAATCTCAAGAACTTCATTATCTCTCATTTTGTTTCAAGGATGAGAAAGTCAATTAAATCTTTTGCTTTTGTTGTTCTTTGTGACACCTGTCCAGGTCCTACAATATATCCAAAATACATCACCTTGGCTTTTGCAAATCTACTTTTAGCTGAAGTTAACACCAACCTGGCTGACTGTAAACATGTTTTCTCACTGTTCTATATGTTCCTTCCATGTAGTGCTACATACTATGATGTCACCTGAGTAAACTACACAATTAGATCGTTCACTCTAACGGGAACGTGCTGGCCCTGAGTTCTCATCAGCTCACTTTTGAAAGCCTCCCACTACCAGACATCCCTTTGCCCAAAACATTCCCAGAACATTCGTCCAGTAAGGACACATAAATCTCTTGTTTTTTGCCAGTTAATTTTCTTTGCATCGGCAAGTACCATTCTGCTTTTGGCCACCTCATTTGGTACCTTCTTAATCAACATGAGAAATATTTCCACATCCGTCTTTTCAAACTTTGGCAAAGTCTGCACAACCTTAAATATCGCCTGATTGAATCTTGGAAAATGATGAGAAATTTCCTGTTCTAAATTTCCTCTTTTCATTTGGCTTAACTTGCCTAAGCTGCATCATTTTTAATTTAAATTCCTGTCTCTTCATTTTCCTCCATTCTTTCTGCCCTTTCTATCAGTTTTTCCCACTTACTATCTTTCTGCCCTTTGGAATTCCAATTAAGTTCTAAATCTCTTTGGAATTCCATCTCTAATTTTCTCATTTCCATCTGCCTGAACAGAAGCTCAAGGTCACTGATGCATCCAATCTGGTACCTCTACCAGTTCTGAGGAAGGGTCATCGGACCCAAAATGTTAACTCCGTTTTTTCCTTCACAGATGCTGCCAGACTTGCTGAGCTATTCCAGCAACTTTGTTTTTGTTTGTGCTTTATTATTAAATCCTTAATGCCTGCTTTTTTAGCTTGTGGCAAATTTATTTCCGGTGTGTTGGCTGACTCTGCAAGTTTAACTTGCGTCGCGCCCTACAATCATACCAGAGAAATATCTGACACCTTCAAAAAGCTTCTTCAGTTGAATACAAACCTGCTGTCTGATTGCCCACTCTAAGTCACAAAATCCATTTCCAGACCCGCGTTGTCAGCATTTCAATAAACCGGATAAGCCCCTAATTATGTTAGGATACAGAGACTGACAGCTGAACCAAATCAGCTGCATTTGCAGCACACAGTTAAAGTAAAACTTTCAAAAATCCACAAAAGTGACCCTAGTGGTCCCAAACCAGACTTTTTGAACAACCAATTCGAGATTCTAATCAATTCTAGACACTAGGTCTGTTGCTTAAACTAAAGATTTAGCAATTTATTATATAACTGTAATTTTAGCAGAGTAAAACTACACAACAAAGTAATCTAATTAATGTCTGTGATTAAAACCCAATAACCTTTGTTTTCAGCCCCATTCATACAAAAGAGAAACAGACAACTAGCCACAGTGGGGTGGCAATAGCCTAGTGGTGTTATCACTAACCTACTAATATAGAAACTCACCTAATGTTCAGGCATCTGGATTTGAATCCTGCTGTGGTAGATGGTAGAATTTGAGCTCAATTTCTTCTTTAAAATCTGGAATTACAAATCTACTGAAAACCATGAAACCATTTTCGATTGTCAGAAAAACCCATCTGGCTTACTAACTTCCTTCAGTGAAGGAAATCTGCCAACCATACCAGGCCTAGCCTACATGTGACTCCAGATCCAAAGCAATATGGTTGACTCTTAACTGCCCTGTGAAATGGCATAGCAAACCATTCAATTCAAGGGCAGCTAAGGACTGGCAATAAATGCTGGCCAGCCAGCGACACCCATGTCCCACGAATGAATAAAAAAAAGGAATAAATAAAAGAAAATAATAAAACTGACCAGATTGTTTGAGTGGTTTTCATGAGGCATTGTTCCATGGACATATATGATTTTTTTTTGGTTGATTTTCCGAAGACTGAGAAAGGCAGCAGTCCAGTCTTGTAAATGTCTTGAGCAACTGTCCAAAACTGTTAGGTGTGTACAAAAAATCATTACCGCGGTCTAGAGGCTGTTGCCAAGAGATGGTAGTATAGATTCTTTAGGGTTTACAGATCCACTTGCTCAACATTAAAGCAATAAAATGCTACTAGCAGAGATAGTAGAAACTGCCAATGCTGGAGAATCTGAAATAATCTGAAATAAATTTCTGAAGAAGGGTCCAGGCCCGAAACGTCAGCTTTCCTGCTCCTCTGATGCTGCTTGGCCTGCTGTGTCCATCCAGCTCTACACCTTGTTATCTCAAATGCTACCATTATCTCCTTTTGCTGGGCACTGTTTTCCAGAGTAGCTTGGATTTTGTAAAGGATAATAGATTAGTCTCCCTTAAACTTTTGATTTTGCTGATCCACAGCATCATGTGATACACCCTTTGCAACTCAGAGAAAGTCTTCATTACCATTGCTGAATATTGTGAAGGCCCTTCCAGCATCCAGTGCTTTCAGCTTGATATCACATGCAGTGAATCAAATGGTTTAAAACTGACATCTGTATTACTGGGGCCCATAGGATGAGGACATGATGGATCATACTCTTGACACTTCCTGGCAAATTGTTACGACAGGGATAGCAAGCCAGACTAAATCAGACTCACAAACACTGGAACCGAACCACTGAGAAATTAGCACATTCAATGACCCTTAAACATTGCTAATCGCTCCTAACCAAACCTTACAAATAACGAATCTTAGACACCAAGTTTATAACTTTAAAAAATTTAGCAATTTATTATTAAATTTAACAGAACACAGATAACCACAAGACAATCTAATTAATGTTTATGACCTAAGCCCAATATTCTTTGGTGGACAAACCCCGCTCACACACCAACAGGCAGACAGACCATCACAGTTAAGGGATACATTCTTCTAAAAATAAAAGTATCATAAGTTGTCATGTTGGTAACATTTCAATGATGAATACCAAGCCTTTATGAAAACAAATGAGTTGTATTACATTATATCTTGCTTGAATTCTGAAGTCACCAGTCAGTGTAAACAGCTCTGGAGACCTCTGGAATGTGTCCTTGTTTCTTATAGACTAAAGTTCTTTTCTCAGAACTCTTAACAATAACTTAACAATAACAATAACAGAACAATAACTTGAGAGGGCAAAACCAAAACGTCACTCCTGCTGCCACCAAAGTAACACTGCCTCCTACCAAAAAACCAAGTCAAAACAAGTTCATCCTTTGGTTTTTCAGCATTCTCAATGGTTGACTGGCCAACACTTGTCCTCTCTTGGCTGACTAACATCGAATCAACTGCTAGTTCCTGAACATAACAAAATCTTGGTGCCAGTTTGTCTACAGTATTCTGAAAGCAGTAATTAACCTCCGTTATATTTTTAAGCCATTTCCAACAGCAAACATCAGTCTTTTGTGTCTTCTACTTTAAAAAAAACCAAGCTGCAGTTCAATGTTCAAAGTTCACTTCTCAATTACAACAGTTATGGACCAGACCAAATCCTCAAAATATGTTAAGAAGATAGCCTAGACCCGAACGTTTTCTTATTTTAAAGGAAAATACATCTCTTAAAGCCATAGTATCATCAACACAACTTTGATTCTAAACTAATAATGAGAAAAAAAGAAAAAAAAAATTGTCTCAATAAAATGCATCAGCTTTCTGCTTTGCACTGGTGATATTCGCAGGGCTTTCTCCATGTTAGTTGTTTAATTGTCCACCATCAGTCATGGCTGGATGTGGCAAGCCTACAGGGTTTAAATTTGAATTTTTGGTTGTCACATCACTTAAGTCCTCTCTATTCTATTCTGCTTCTGCTATTAGGCATGCAAGTAGTTGAATTATTTTTAATCAACCTGTTCATGTTATGACATACCTCTGTTGTACGTGTTCCTTGAACTTAGATCTTATTTGTGAATTGAACCTAGCTGATCTCGATTCTCCATCCACGACTCATGATCAATCAGATTTCTGAATCAGTCAGACAACAAATCTAAGTTTTAACTCCATTGCAGAGATAGTAGGAACTGCCGATGCTGGAGAATCTGAGACAACAAGGTGTAGAGCTGGATGAACACAGCAGGCCAAGCAGCCTCAGAGGAGCAGGAAAGCTGACGTTTCGGGTCTAGACCCTTCTTCAGAATT
>NC_063336.1:4653626-4666077 GCF_021869965.1 Rhincodon typus
TCTGATGCTGCTTGGCCTGCTGTGTTCATCCAGCTCTACACCTTGTTGTCTAAGTCTTAACTCCGCTCACCTAAAAGAAATTCCTTCCCCTTTGGGTGTGGCTTTTTCAAAATTGAAAGAGATTTTCAAAGTAGGTGAAGCTAGTGATTTTGGTTTGTGCTATGAATTAATATGTTTGGCTTTCCACAGTGACTCATCAAATTCCTCCCGCCCCAGTTCTTTACCTCTTTGAAAGTGTTGTAATCCCTATAGCAACTTGATCAACCTGTTTCAACTGATCCCATTTTTGCGGTAATTAATTTCTCAATTTTGCTCCATTATTATAATTTCATGATAAATCCAATTCAGATTCCTCTCCTGTCCATTTACCCTTCAATGATATAGACCATTGTTTCTATTACTTACATTCCTTGACATCCATTTACCACATGCTTCCTAACTAAAAAACTCCCACCATACCATATCTAACTGCCACCTCTAAGTCCATTCCCTCCACTGATTGACACTTGATATCAGAACGTTCAATTGCATTTTGAAATCAGAACTTAATCATTAAAGTTTATCTCAATAGCAAGATTTTGATTTTTCAAAACTTCCCTGAATATCTTCACCCACCTAGCATTCTTCACACATCCTCAAGACTAAAAGAATTCCACCCTTAAACTTTGTTGAGTTGTGCAAGCTGATATGAATAAATGATGGTCATTGTTGGCTGAGAAATATTTGAAAAAAACTGCATGTTTCTGTTGATGGAAGAGATTGAGGAGAGTAGAAATCATTACAAAACCTTTTCTGCTGTGTACTTCACACCTGAACGTATATACCATGCCAGAAAAACAATGGCCCAACATTGGCAAACCACCCGAGAAGGCATAGCCAGCACTGGACCTCACACTGCAAATGCTGGTGATACCTGTGATCAAAATTCCATCTTTGGTCCTCTCAGTTTGCGGGCATTCTGATCATGCAATGTCAACTCTTGCCCTGTTACTGACTGAGGCCAAAATATACTGCATAATCTTATGATCTGAACAGAAAATAGAAGTTAATGGAGAAGATACAGAAGAAAGAACTCTTTGATAATCTGATAATCTGCTACTAGCAGTAATAATAAAAAACAAAATCAGAAATTGCTGGAAAAACTCAGCAGGTTTGGTAGCATCTGTGGAGGGAAAGCAGAATTAGCGCTTTGAGTCCAGGGACCCTTTTTCAGAACAGATCAATTGACCCAAAACATTAACTCTGCTTTCTGTCCACACATGCTGCCAGATCAGCTGAGTTTTTCCAGCAATTTCTGTATTTTGGTGTTGATAATAATAATAAGTATAGATCATAGAGCTGATGTTATTGCCATGTCACCCTATCCAAACTCATAGGAACAAGACTTGGGAATGGGAGAGCTCGGTTCGCACTAAACAACTGCACCTCCCAGTCGCGAACCATTTCAACTCCCCCTCCCACTCCTCAGACGACATGTCCATCCTGGGCCTCCTGCAGTGCCACAACAATGCCACCTGAAGGTTGCAGGAACAGCAACTCATATTCCTCTTGGGAACCCTGCAGCCCAATGGTATCAATGTGGACTTCACAAGCTTCAAAATCTCCCCTCCTCCTACAGCATCCCAAAACCAGCCCAGCTCGTCCCCGCCTCCCTAACCTGTTCTTCCTCCCACCTATCCCCTCCTCCCACCTCAAGCCCCACCCCCATCTCCTACCTACTAACCTCATCCCGCCCCCTTAACCTGTCCGTCCTCCCTGGACTGACCTATCTCCTCCCTAACTCCCTACCCACACTCACCTTTACTGGCTCCATTCCCGCTTCTTTGACCTGTCTGTCTCCTCTCCACCTACCTTCTCCTCTATCCATCTTCTATCCGCCTCCCCCTCTCTCCCTATTTATTTCAGAACCCCCTCCCCCTACCCCATTTCTGAAGAAGGGTCTAGGCCCGAAAAGTCAGCCTTCCTGCTCCTCTGATGCTGCTTGGCCTGCTGTGTTCATCCAGCTCTACACCTTGTTATCTCAGTTACTGAAGACTTTTGTCTTATCATAATTTATCTGTGTCTCAGTTCCATTTACCCATTTTTGGTTCATATTCCCAGATACCCTTCATAAAAGTCAGTCAAACTGTCTTGAAAATTTCAATACACCCAGCAGCCTTATCATTTGGAGGTGCAAGTGGAAAATGAGATAGAGCATTATACTGCAGCACAATTAAAGAATTATATCCAGTTTATTAACAGACCTCATAAGAACTATTTTAAACCATGCAGAATTACATGCCAATTTGAAAGCTCTGACAATTTTTCAGACTGGATAGTGACAAAACCAGCAGTACTAACTGGGACTTTTGTAGGCCACATGTGGTGGATGTTTCTTTCCAGGCAGCAAGGTTAGATTAAGCTGTTTCCTACCCAAATGACCAATGACAGCGTCATTACATCATGTGATCAGACCCATAAGGTGATATTCCACCACATTTACACAAATACATGGCAGTGGAGACAGGGAGAACTCGTGTGCCACGTTCAGAGTGCCAAATTAAGACTCTGATCACAACTACTTTATACTTACCCACCTTCCTTTTATACCTCACCACTCCTCATTTCATTGTTGGTCAGTGATGGTCATTGCCTGGCATTTGTGTGGCATGAATGTTATATCCCATGAAAGTATATCAGAAAAAATGCATATAGATTTAGATTCCGGAGGAGATATCATTAGCTAGATCATCCTCCCTTGCTGTGTAAACCTACTTTTAAAAAAATGGGCTAGCACTACCATGAAATGAAAACAGTGGATGGCAATCCTGCCTCTGCAACACTCATCAATAGCAGGAAAATCCAGTTTAGATCATACAAATTAAGATCAGGAGCAGACAATTCAGTTCCTCGAGCCTGCTCCACCACTTAATATGATTATGGTTGATTTCATTTTTTCACTTTCCTGCTGAATAACCCTTTAACCCTTTACTAATTAAAAATCTACCTGTCACCTCCTTCAATTTATTCAGTGTCAAAGTGTGCACTTTGCCCTGGGGTAGTGAATTTCACAATTTCATGATCTTTTGAGAAAAGTAATTCCTCCTCATCTCTGTTTTAAATCTGTCACTCCCCATCTGAAGACTATGACCTTTCATTCTAGATTGCCCCACAAGGGGCACCATCTGCTCTGTGTCTACTTTGTCAATCTCCTTTATCAGATAGATTTAGAAGATAAATACAAACAGTTTTTAATTTCAGAAACAACCAAATTCTACTCCTTAAATGTGTTGCAAAAGAGTAATTTTATTTATAAATATCTTACTTGGAATTAATGGAGAATAGTGAGATTTGTGTGGAGCATGCTAATATGCTAGGGCATTTTGAAATCAGGAAAGGAGTGGTCTTGGATCTCTTGAAGAGCATTGAGGTGGATAAGTCCCCAGGGCTTGATGGTAGCTACCCAAGGTTTTTGAGACAGGCAAGAAAGGAGATTGCTGGGGCCTTGAACAAGTTCTTTGTATCCTCGTTAGCCACTGGAGAGGTCCTAGAGGACTGGCAAGTGGCTAATATTGTTCCTCTGTTCAAGAAGGGAAATAGGGATAATCTAGGAAACTACAGACCACTGAGTCTCACATCAGTGGTTGGGAAGCTGTTGAAGAGAATTCTTAGGGATAGGCTTTACACTCATTTGGAAGAACTTGGCCTAATGAGGGACAGTAAGCCTGGCTTTGTGCAGGGCAGGTCATGTCTTACTAACGTGATTGAATTTTTCAAGGAGACGACGAAGGTGATCGATGAGGATAGAGCAATGGATGTTGTTTACATGGATTTTAGTAAGGCTTTCAACAAGGTCCCTCATGGTAGGCTCATCCAGAAAATTAAGATGCATGGGATCCACGGTGACTTAGCCACATGGATTCAGAATTGGCTTGCACGTAGAAGACAGAGGGTAGTGTTGGAAGGGTGTTTTTCAGGTTGGAGGTCTATGACTAGTGGTATTCTGCAGGGATCCATACTGGGACCTCTGCTGTTTGTGATATATGTAAATGACTTGGAAGAAAATATAGATGAGTGGGTTAGTAAGTTTGCAGACGATACAAAGATCGGTGGAGTTGTGGAAAGTGTAGAAGGTTGTCAAAGGATACAGCGGGGATATAGATCAGTTGCAGATATAAGTGGAGAAATGGCAGATGGAGTTTAATCCATGTAAGTGTGAGGTCCTCTACTTTGGGAGATCAAATGTTATGGAAAAGTATACACTTAATGGCAGGACCCTGAACAGCATTGATTTACAGAAGAATCTTGGGGTTCAAATCCATAGCTTCCTGAAAGTAGCCACGCAAGTAGGTGGAGTGGTAAGGAAGGCGTATGGTGTGCTTGCCTTTATTGGTCGGGTAATTGAGTCAAGATGTCATGTTGCAGTTTTATAATACTTTAGTTAGGCCACATTTAGATTATTGCATTCAGTTCTGTTCGCCACATTTCAGGAAGGACGTGGAGGTTTGGAGAGGGTGCAGAATAGGTTTACCAGGATGCCGCCTGGATTACAGGGTATGTACTATAAGGAGAGGCTAGAAAAATTCGGGTTGTTTTCTCGTCACAGGGGCAGGCTGAGGGGAGACTTGATAGAAGTCTATAAAATTATGTGATGCATAGATAGGGTTGATGATCAGAATCTCTTTCCCTGAGTTGAAATGTCTAATACTAGGGGGCATGCATTTAAGGTTAGAAGGGAGAAAATTCAGAGGAGACATGAGGGGCAAGTTTGTTTTACAGAGTGGTAGGGATCTGAAACGCAATGCCAGGTGTGGTGGTGGAGGCAGAATACAATAGAGGCATTTAAGGGACTTTTAGATAAGCACATGAATATTCAAAAAATGGAGGGATGTGAACCAGTGGCAGGCAGAAGGGATTAGTTTCATTTAGCATTATATTCGGCACAATATCATGAGCCGAAGAGCCCATTCCTGTGCTGTATAGTTCTATGTTCTATAGTCTATGTTAAAGTATTTAATTTTCCTGTTAGAGACATGGATATACTTTAATGCTGTACACTTGACATGAATTTCAACAGCAGTCATATTAATCACATGTTTGTGTTTCAGACGTTCTATTTTGTATTTTTTAACACAGAACGTAGACGAGTTGGATTTTCAGGGGATAGTGAAGAAGAACCTGAATCTTTAGTGGTCCACAGCCCTGTTAAAATAGATGTTCAGCTGATCAAGAAAAGTGAGGAGTTTGAAAAGGTAAAAAATGGTTTTGCAATGGAGTAACTGATTTTGCAAAATGAACACAAGACGTGTGAGCTTACCATACCCTATAGGCAATAAACTTCAAGTGGCTTTTCTTGGCCACGTGTCTCATACCCACAAATTGCGGAAACATTGAAAACTCACAGTTTACATTTTCCAACACTGAAGTCTAATAGATGAAAAAGCTAAATTTTCCCATTAATTTTATAAGAGACAAAGAGGTTGATGATTTGCCTTGTGATGATTAAACACTTGTCCATTGCTATGAAGGGATGTGCAGTTTTATATTACAAAAATTAACCTTAGTCAAAAAAAAATACATTTTGTGTAAATTTATAACACTGGTAAATTAAAACACTGTTGGTAAACCCACAGAAAATTTAACCAATATCTTGAGAGTGAAGTTTATAAAGTTTCATTAGGTAGCAATTGCGAAATGTTGATATATTTTGACAAAGAGGTTACCTCACTTGGCAGAAACAAATTGGGTGAATAGTTTAAATAGGAATGATTTGATTTTCAGCCCCATTCTTTTCAATATCTACCTTGATGATTCTCTTGATGTTTTCCTTTTAACCTGGCAACTGCCATAACCCTTTCATCCTGTGCCACTTTTCTGTGCTCCCTTATACCCCAACCCAGATTTAATATTGGCCAATAATGGTTATCACCTCTGGACATGGCTGCACGATGGGAGTACATTGACAACCATGATGTTTCAAGGAACATAATCAAGCAGGCAATTAACATCCTTCAACTGAACCACTCAGGAACAGCCATGTTGAGCATCACTGAGTGGGTATCCATATCAATTCAACAGTGCATAAAAAGGCCACTTTCAAGATTGTTTGGGCAATCTAGGGCAGTTCAGTCACTCTGTTCTCCCCCTTTATTTCAGTAACACTGCATATTTTTCCTCAAAGGCGCAACCACTTCCTTTTGAAACCATTGATTGCCTTCTCTTTTCCCATTCTCACAGTCAACAAATTCCAAAACATTACCACTCGCTATATATTCATTTCTTTCTGACAACGTCTCTGGATCTCTTGTCGCAAATTTGTGTCCTCTGTTCTGTTTGCTGAGGCTAACGAGGATAGGCATTTTTTATCTACCTGATGTAAACCTGTCTCAATTTTATCCACCTTGATCTGCTCGTCCCACAATCTCTTCGTTCAATGAGTACAACCAACCTTCTCGAATCAGTTTACAGTTTTCCGTCCCCTCTTGAATAGAGGGGTTACATTTGCTATTTTCCAATCTTATGGAACCTTCCCAGAATTTAGTGAATTTTGAAAAATTAGCACCAAAGTATCTGTTATCCCATTAGCCCCCTCTTTTAAGACCTTACGATGAAGTCCATCTGTTCTCAGAAACTTCTTGTCCTGCAACTCCATCAGTTGGTACGACTTGCCTTGTGATTGTAATTTCATTATGTTCATCACTCCATTCCACCTCCTGAGTTAGGGTTATACAAGAATATTTCTATATCCTCTATAATGAAGGTAGAAGCAAAATATTTGTTCAATTCAATTGTCATTTCCTTATTATCTACTATTAACTCCACATGTTCCTTTTCTAGAGGACTCACACGCACTTTACTTATCCGCTTGTTTTATTTTAAACATCTTTAAACTCTTGCTATCTGTTTTTACATTCCTAGATAGTTTCCTGCCATATTCTAAATTCTTCCTCCTGATTAATCTTTCAATCATTCTCTCCCACTCTTTATTCACCTACCAATCATCTGATGTGCCTAACTTAACGCAGTTATATCCGTTTCCTTAGGTTGATGCTTTCCCAAAATTCCTTAGTTCGTGTAAAGACCATATTTTTGGATTGTGGACTAAAATGGGAAAAGAACCATTTTAAAATGGATTACTGCAATTTTAAAAGCAAGTTACCTAACACTCATTGCAAATGCTGTTTACAGAGCTGTTTCTTCAAACAGAGGGCAAGCTGGAACCAGGGGACTGTGTACAAATGAAGATTTGTTCAGTAATTATTAGCCAATTAGTCTGTGAAGGATCATCTCAGCAAAACCAATGAACTGCTTTTCCAGTCTTTCCCTTTGTCCATAACAGCCATATTTTTTCCTGCTTGTGTCTGTCTGAATGTGTGGGCAGGAGTGGTTTAGAATGTGTTACAGTTTTAACATGTAGAGTTATACGCCAATAGTTCATAATTGTTTACCTGTAGTTGGAGTTGATTTATTTATTATTTTTGTTATCTATAGAAACTTGGTCCACGTTTTCTGTCAATTTGGTTCAAAACGACAAGTAAATTAGGAAATTCTGTATATTTTAAAAAATCTTTACCTTTTGTGATGACTCTTGGAATAGCTAGGCTTAATTTCTAACGCACTATCCTAGTGAGGCATAGCAAGAACCGCAGGTGATGGGTCCTCCCTTTAGAAAATTCATTTATAGGAGGAATACACTTATTATGAAATACCATACCCCTTCACATGTATGCCTCTGCATCTCTATGATTTATCCATAAATCGAATATACTAGTTCATTTCAGCTAATTTGGCTTTCAAGCCCAAACCGTTGCTCTTATTTAGGGTTAAAATGCTAATCCCATGATCAATCATCTTCATAGAATCATAGAATCACACAGTACCGAACAGGCCGTTCAGCTCATTTAGTCTGCACCAACAAAAAGCTAAATCTACTCTAGTCCCATTTTCTAGCACTTGGCCCATAGCCTTGAATGTTATGATTTTTCAAGTGCTCATTCAAATACTCCTTGAAAGTTGTGAAATTTTCCAGCTCAATTAACCTCCCAGAAAGTGCTCTTCAGACCCCCACCAGCCTTTGGGTGAAAAACGTTTTTCTTAAATTTCCTCTAAATCTCCTGCCTTTCATCTGGAAATTGTGTCCCCTTGTTATTGACTTTGTTCAGGGGAACAGCTGCTTTCCATCCACCCTATCCTTACCCCTCATAATCTTATACATCTGTATCAGGTCCCCTCTCAGCCTTCTCTGCCCCACAGAAAATAACCCAAACTTATCCAGCCTCTCTTCATAGCTAAAATGCTCTATTCTAGGTAACCTCCTGGTGAATATCCTTTGCATCTCCTCCAGTACAATTGCATCTTTCCTCTCGTATGTTGATCAGAACTGCACACAGTACTCCAGTTGTGGCCCAACCAAAGTTCTGTACAGCTTCAACATAACTTTGCTGCTTTTTTAATCTATGCCATAACTAATAAAGTCAAGTGTCCCAATGCCTTCTTAACTACCCTATTAATGTGAGCTGCTGCTTTCAGGGATCTGAGAACAAGCACCCGAATATCACTCTGATCCTCTGAGCTTCCTGGTGTTTTGTTACTTTGCGTCCTTTGTCTTGTTACTTCTTCCAAGCTCCGTCATCTCACATTATCAATGTTAAATTCCATCTGCGAGAGGTCTGCCCATCTGACCAATCTGTCTATGTCATCTTGTAATTTAAGACATTCTTCCTTGCTGTCACCCACCCGGCTAATCTTCATATCATTTGCAAATTTATTTATTATTCCCCCACATTTTCTTCAGTATTGTTATATATATCACCAACAATAAACCCAGCCCTGATTGCTCTGGTATGTCACGGACACTGGCCTCCAGACACACAAACAACCTTATACCACCACTCATTGCCTCCTACCACTAAGCCAATTTTGGATTCAAATTCAGTAACAAAAACAGGTGTTACTGATAAAGCTCAGCAGGTCTGTCAGCATCTGTGAAGAAAATTCAGAGTTAACATTTTGGGTCCAGTGGACCTGAAACGTGAACTCTGATTTTTCTTCACAGATGCTGCTAGACATGCTGGGTTTTTCCAGCAATTTCTGCTTTTGTTCCTGATTTATAGCATCTGCAGTTCTTTTGTTTTTATTTGGATTCAAATTGCCAAGTTTCCCTCGATCTCATAGGTTTTCATCTCCTTTATCAGTCTCTCATGCGGAACAAATCATATGAACTACATCAACTGCACTAATCTCATCTACACACCTGATCACCACCTTGAAAATTCAAACAAATGTTCGGCACAACCTCCTTCTGCAAAGCTATGCCGACTATTCCATATCAAACCATGCTTCTCCAAGTGGAGTTGGATCCTCTCCTTCAGCTTTTATTCCAATAGTTGTTTTCTACCACTATTCTGATACTCACTGGACTGTAATTCCCTGGTTAATGTCTACCATCCTACTTGAAAACTGAAACCACATTAACTGTCTTCCAATCCTCTGACATGTTTCCTGTAGTCAGACAGGAATTAAAAATTTAAGTCAGAGACCCTGTAATTCCTTCCCTTGCCTTCCACTGCAGCTTGGGATACAACTCATCCAGACCTGAGGATTTGTCCACTTTTAAGCCTGCCAAACCTACAATACCTCCTCACACCCTGTGTCAAACTACTCAAGCACCTCATAGTCCCTCTTTCTGGATTCTGTGTATGCATCCTCATTTTCCAAAACGAATACTGATGTGATGGGATCATTTAACACTCTACCAGTGCTCTCCAGCCCTTAGCCCTGATGGCCCCTATCCGAGCCTTGGTTATCCTCTTCCCCTTTAAATATTTATAGAATGTCTTGCAATTCTCCCTATCTTGCCTGCTGGTGCTTTCTCATGCCACTTCTTTGTTCTCCAAATTGCTTTCTTAAGATTCCCCCTGTGCTTTCTGTACTCCATTAAGGCCTCTGTGGATATGCTCCCTTTGTACCTGTTAAAATCCTGTCTTTTCCCTCCAATCCAGTTCTGAATATTCCTACACCTCCAAGGTTCCATGGGTTTGTAACACCTATATTTCACCCTAAAGGGAATCTGTTGGGCCTTTATTCTCAGCAATTTCATTTTGTATCAGCCCCACTGTTCTGCCATACATTTACCCAGAAGTAGCTGTTTCCAGCCTACTTTAGCCAGATCCTGCCTTATTTTAATAAAATCTACCTTCCCTCAATCCCAAATCCTCTCTTGCAGATCATCTTTTTCCTTTTCCAAAACAGACTTAAAACTTACGGTTGTTGTGGTCAATATCACTAAAATGCTGTCCCACTGTCGACTTAAATGCCTGTCTGGCTTTGTTCCCCAGAGTTAGATCCAGCAATGCACTGTCCCTTGTAGGACTATCTACATATTGATAGAAAAAGCAGTCCTGAATATATTTCAGGAAATCTGCACCCTCTGAACCTATTACACTCTGAGTATCCTAATTAATGTTGGGGAAGTTGTTTTGCCCTCATATTATTGCCCTGCTGATATTTTAATTTGCCTCAGTGAATTGTCTGCATATCTAATACTGTATTAAAAACCAAAAGAACTGCAGATGCTGAAAATCAGCAATAAAAACAGAAATTTCTAGAGAGAAAGTGGAGTTAATGTTTTGGGTCCGGAGACCCTTCTTCAGAACTGCTGCTGTATTGCCCACTGACTGTTTAGAAGTCTATAATACTTGCGGAGGCAATGGCCTAGTGGTATTATCACTGGATTATTGACCCAGATAATGTTCTGGGGACCTGGGTCCGAATTCCTGCAGATGGTGGAATTTGAATTCAATAAATATCTGGAATTAGGAGTCTAACGATGACCATGAATCTAGTGTTGATTCTCAGAAAAAACCCATCTGGTTCACTAATGTCCTTAGGGAAGGAAACTGTCATCGTTACCTGGTCTGGCCTACATGTGACTGCAGACCCACAGCAATGTGTTTGACTCTTAACTGCCCTCTGGGCAATTAGGGATGGGCAATAAATGCTGCCTGGCCAGTAGCGCCCTAATCCCATGAATGAATAAAGAAAAAAAATATACTCCCAGCATGGTGATTATCCCTTTTGTATTCCTAAGTTCTACCCACAAAGCCTCATTTGAAGACCCTTCTTTACTGTAGTAACTGACTCCTTAATTAATAATACAACACCACCTCATCTTTTACATTCTCCCTTGTCCTGCCTGAAGATCCTATACCCCAGAATGTAGAGTTACCAGTCCTGTCTCTCCCTCTATCACATCACTGTGATGGCAGGAACATCACAATTCCACAAGTCAATCCACGCCCTTAACTCATCTGTTTTACAAAATACTTCCAGTTTACTCCTATTTCTTTAAATACTAGTATATGGCACCAGCAGTAGTCCAGAGATTACAACTTTTGTGGTCCCGTTCTTTAGTCTGCTGCGAGCTCCCAGAATTCTTGATGCAAGACCTCATCTATCATTCTACCTATATCATTGGTACCAATGTGTACCAGGACCTCTGTCATATCACCTTCGCCTTTCTAAGATGTCCTGCAGCCACTCAGTGACATTCTTGACTTTGGCACCTGGGAGGGAACTCAGCATCCTGGCATCATATCTATGGCCACAGAGATGCTCGTCTGTTCCCCTAACTAATGAATCAAATATCATTATTGCTCCTGTTTTCTTCTTCCTCTCCTAATGTACAGTCAGGCTGCTTGTGGTGCCAGAAGTTTGGCTCTGTCTACACTCCCTTGAGGAACTAGTGCCCTCATCAGCTTCCAGAATGGAAAACCGCTTTGTAAGGGGTGGCCTGTACTAACTGCCTGATTCTCTTTAACCACCTCCTGGTCACATTTCCTCCATTTCTGACTTTATATAGACCCTCAAGCTGTTGTGTGACCATCTGTATAAACAGGCTATCCAGATAATTCTCAGACTCTCAGATGTGGCACAGTGTTTCCAACTTCCAGTTGAGTTCTGAAACATGGTTCTCAAGTGTTTGCATTTGAGAGCACTTCCTGCACATGTGGTCGTTAGGGACACTGGTATGGTCCATTACATCCCATATACGACAGGGTCACATTCCACTCAGCTTCCCCCTGCTTCAATAACTTAAACTTGAACTTACTTAGTCTTAGTTGCTAACTTTTCTAATAACTTAAAGATACTCACTTTACCTTAACTTATGTCGTTTTCTCTTAGTCCATCTTTTACTTATCCCTGCTTCTTCCCTGTTAATCTTTAATAATCTACCAGGCATTGTTCTGCTGCCCCAGCTGATCTGTGAAAGTAGTTAGGAAAACAAGACTGCAGAAGGAAAAGAAAAACCTCCCTCTTGCACTTTACCTAACTCCTACACATCTTCGATAGTAGGAACTGCAGATGCTGGAGAATCCGAGACAACAAGGTGCAGGGCTGGATGAACACAGCAGGCCAAGCAGCATCATAGGAGCAGAGAGGCTGACGTTTCGGGCCTAGACCCTTCATCAGA
>NC_063336.1:4666477-4684336 GCF_021869965.1 Rhincodon typus
GGCCTAGACCCTTCATCAGATGAAGGGTCTAGGCCCGAAACGTCAGCCTCTCTGCTCCTATGATGCTGCTTGGCCTGCTGTGTTCATCCAGCCCTGCACCTTGTTGTCTCCTACACATCTTCAACTGCTTCATCAGTGACCTTCCTCAATCTTCAGGCCAGATGTGGGAAAGTTCACTGATAAATGCATCGTGTTCAATGCCATTTGTATCTCTTCAAATGCTGAAGCATTTCATGCTCTGTGCAGCAAAACCTTGATAACATCTAGGTTTGAGTTAGTGATATGTCACATTTTCACCACGGAAGATCCAGATAATAAGTATATTAAAGAAGAGAGAATTTAGCCCTTCGATGTTCAAAGAACCGTGACAGCATAGAAAGAGGTCATTCAGGCTCTTATGTCTGCACTGTTCTTTTATAGGAGCAATTTAATGAGTGTCATTCCACTGCCTTCTCCCCTTTCTCCCCTTCACTACCTTCCTTTTCAAATATTAATCTAATTCTCTTTTTAATATCTCAACTGAACCTGCCTCACCACACTTTTAAGCAGTGTATTCCAGATCCTCACTATTGAAAGACATTATTCACGTTGTTCTTGCTTTAATTTTCTAATTACCTTAACTCTGAGGCCTCTTGTTCTCAATCATTCCAAAATTGATGCCCTTTTTTCTTATCTAATCTATTCACACTCTTTGTGATTTTAAATGCCTGCATAAAGATTTCTTTCAACCTTCAATTCTCAAACATAAAATATCCCAAATTGCTCCAATCCATCTGATAAACTGATTACTCTCACTCCTGGGACCATTTTCATTCATCTTTTGTGCACTCTCTGCCACGTTTTTATTTTCATTTTCGATGGCATTAGCTGAATCCCCCATTATCAATATTCTGGGCAGGATCTTATCTTTCAATCCTGGCATTCTTTGAAACTCAACACTTAGTTCAATACCTTTAGATGATCACCTCTTCTTCCATGTTGTCTTGTGTTTTTTTTCTCTTCCACATTATTGTTTTGCTGGATTAGTCTTGTCTTATTTTTGTCTTTATCCCTTCATTTTCCATAAAGTCACAGACTCATGGAGCACGAAAACAGAGCCTTCAATCCAACTTGTCCATGCCAACTAAGTTTCCCAAATTAAACTAGTCCCATTGCCTGTGTTTGACCCATATTCCAATGAATCTTTCCCAGTCATGTATTTGTCCAAATGTCTTTTTAATGTTGTAACTGTACCTGCATCTACCACATCCTCTGGCAGCTCATTCCATCAATATACCACCCTCAGTGTGAAAAAGCTGCCCTCAGATACCTTTTAAATCTTTCCCCTCTCACCTTAAAACAATGCACTCTAATTTTGAATTCCCCTACCCTAGAGAAATGGCCTTTGCTATTCACCTTACCTATGCCCTATGTGATTTTATAAACCTTTATATGATCACTGTTCAACCTCCTATGCTCCAAGAAAAAAATGGTCCTCGCCTATCCAGCCTCTCCTATAACTCAAATCTTCTAGTACTGATAACATCCTTGTAAATCTTTTCTGCACCCTTTCCAATGTAATAATATTATTCCTGCGGCAGGGTGACCAGAACTGTCCACAGTACTCCAAATGTGGTTTTACCAATGTACCTGTACAGCTGCAATATGGTGTCCCAATTCCTATACTCAAAGTTCTGACTGATGAAGACAATCATGCTGAATGCCTCGTTCTATTCAGATTTTTTTATATTTACAATCATTTACATCTCATTTGGACACACTTAATTCTCTATATCAATTACTGCTGTCCTTGCTTACTGTATCATGAAATCCTTTATTGTTTAATCTGCTCTCACTGCCCCTGTATAATAACCTTCTGATTTGTTCTTCCTTGCACCTCCCCACTCTACCAATTTTAAAACTCTGACATTTCACTTTTCTTTAGTTCTGTTGAAAGGCCATCAACCTGAAACATTGACTCTGTTTTTCTTAACAGAAGCTGCCCAAAATCTGAGTCTTCTGATTTCAGATTTGTAGCAACCACAGTCCCTTAATTCTGGGTAGGAGGATGCTGCTACAAATCCTTTTTCCCTGACTTGGTCTTAGGGCCAGTTGGTTTACAATTGTAGAGGGATCAACCTCAACACATCTTGGCATTTTGCTCTCTTGGCAATAACAAAATGTACCAAATCAATCATCTCAAAATGTGCAAAAAAGACTGTTTACACTTGTGCATTCTCTTATTTGTTGCCTCTCATGTTTCTCTGCCTATTTGGTTATTCCAAGGGGTTGCTTCTCCAGTGATTGGAGCTTGACACGTGGAAAGCACTGAGTGTAAATTGAGGAAGTAGCCTTGGAAGCCCTTGGAAGAAGACAGTGAAATAGGAGTGCGCTATTTAGCCACTAGAGCTATTCTGTCATTCAAAGAAATCATGCCTGACCTGTATTCAGACTCTATATCTGCCATTACCTCATATCTGTTAATAATCTTAGTTAGCAAAAAATACCATTTGACTTAACATCAGCTGCTATTTATGGAAATTATAAACTTCTAGCGCTCTTTGCATTGAGAAATCCTATATGGTTTCCACTTTTGAAATGTGGGCATCTGAAGTAGTCCAGCTAGTGGACTAGCATATAAAAGCAGGTATATACTTCTGAGGCTTTATAAGGCCCTGGTCAGACCACATTTAGAATATTGTGAGCAATTTTGGGCCCCATATCTCAAAAAGGATGTACTGGCCCTGGAGCAGGTCCAGAGGAGCTTAACAAGAATGATCCTGGGAATGAAAGGCTTAATACATGAGGAATGTTGGAGGACTCTGGGTCTATACCTGCTGGAGGTGAGAAGGATGAGGGGAATCTAATTGAAACTTACAGAATACTGAGAGGCCTGGATAGAGTGGTTGTTAGGAAGATATTTCCATTAGCAGGAGAGACTAGGACCCATGGGAAAAGGGAAGAACGGAGATGGGGAGAAACATCTTCAGCCAGAGAGTGATGAATCTGTGGAATTCATTGCCACAGAAGTCTGTGGAGGCCAGGTCAGTGAGTATATTTAAGACATAGATAGATAGGTTCTTGATTGTTAAGGGGATCAAAGCTTATAGGGAGAAGGAAGGAGAATGGCGTTGAGAAACTTATCAGCCATGATTGAAAAGTAGAGCAGACTTGATGGGCTGAGTGGCCTCATTTCTGCTCCTATGTTTTATGGTCTTGTGGAACTGATTTCTAACAGTTGAAATAATATTTGGAATATTTCTGTCAAATCTCAATGAATGCAGTCTTACAATTGTTTGGCAGCATGGAAATTTAATATTACTGAAAAAGATATGTTGTTGAAGTGCTTTCATGTTTTCCTCTTTCATTCATCAGAATAACTCGCCCGCAATTCAAGGGCAAAATCAACATATAATCTGCTTGAGAGGAGACTGCTGATTGATTCTTAACTGGACTTTATTTAATGATGGTGTTGCTAAGACCATTGCACCACTTATGATGATTGACAGTTAATTGCCAACCTTTGTTTGAATTTCAAGCCAGGTGGGTTGACTTTGTTTGGTCAGGGCACTGCCCTGAGAAATGATCCAGCAAAGCACCTATTTTGTTTAGGTGACACAGATGCAGTGTTTCTACATGTTCTTTCTGTATGCAAAGAACAGGACCCTGTGTAGTAATATACTTAGCTTCCAGTACATGCAATCCTAAATTGCTTTGTAGCATAACACTTCATACACTCGCAATAAGCAAAGTACTGACTGTGCCCAACTGAGTCCTGAATTAGGACTCCTAAGTCCCTTTTTGCTTCAGACTTCTGAAGCCTTTCCCCATTCTCCCAAGGGTAGCATGGTGGCTCAGTGGTTAGAACTGCTGCCTGACAGCACCAGGGACCAGTTTGATTCCACTCTCGGGCACATGTCTGGATGGAGTTTGCACATTCTCCCCTCACTGTATGGGTTTCCTCCAGGTGCTCCGGTTTCCTCCCGAAGCCCAAAGATGTGCAGGTTAGGTGGTTTGGCTATGCTAAATTGCCCATAGTGTTCAGGGATACATAAGTTAGGTGGATTAGCCAAGGGATAAGCAGGGTTACGAGGATAGGAAAGGGAGTGAGTGGGATGTCCCTTGGAGGGTTGGTGCGGACTTGATGGGCTGTAGGGATTCTATGATTCATTTAGAAAATAGATTGTCTCTATTTCCCCTACCAAAGTACATAACCTCACACTTTCCCACATTGTATTGCATCTGCCATTTCTTTGCCTACTTTCCTAGCGTGCCCAAATCCTTCTTCAGCCTCCCCACCTCCTCAGCACTGCCAGTCCCTGCACTTGTCTTTGTGTCATCTGCAAACTTAGCTAGAGTGCTTTCAGTTCCTTTACCCAGATCGTTAATGTATGAGGCTATTGACTTGTTCGCCGAGCTGGCTTGTTTTTGTTCAGACGTTTCGTCACCATGCTAAGTGACAACATCAGTGGAGCCTCCGATAAAGCGATGTTATTCTACTCCGTTTGGAATGTATGCCGTCTAGTCCATTATGCTGAGTACTGTCATTTCCAGTTTTGATCTGTATGGGTTTGTATATGGGGTTCAATTCTATATGTTTGTGTGGGTGGGGAAACCATGCCTCTAGGAATTCCCGTGTGTGTCTAAGTTTGGCTTGGGCTGCTATGGTTACTTTGTCCCAGTTAAATTGATGGCCTTCATTGTCTGAATGTACAGATATTAAGGAGAGTTTGTCATGCCGTTTAGCAGCAAAACTATCCTGAGAAAGGTCTCTTTATCCCCAGTGTCTACCTTCTGCCAGTCAGCCAATCCTCTATCTGTGCCAGCATCTTAGCCCCTAACTCCATGGGCTCGAATCTTATTTAGCAGCCTCTTGTTCGGACTTTTGTCAAGGCCTTATTCAAATTCAAATAAATCATGTCCAGTCATTCTCCTTTGTTTAACTTGCATACCATCTCCTCAAAGAATTCTAACAGATATGTCAGGCATGACCTCCCTTTGACGAAGGCATGCTGAATCAGTTCTGTTTTACCATGCACGTTCAAGTACTCCGCAATCTCTTCCTTAATAATGGACGGTAAAATCTTACCAACGACTGAGGTCAGGCTAACTGGCCTATAGTTTCTTGATTTCTGTCTCCCTCCCTTTTTAAACAAGGTTGCTATATTAGCCGTTGGGATCTTCCCTGACTCCAGTGATTATTGAAAGATCACGACCAATGCCTCCACAATCTCTTCAGCCATCTTCTTCATATTCTGGATTGTAGTCCATCTGGTCCTGTTTATTTATCCATCTTCAGACCTTTTAGCTTCCCCAACACCTTCTCCTTAGTGATGGTCACAAAGACAATGGCTTTAGTGTTCTCAAGATCTTATTGGAAGGAATTTCTATTCATCTAGTACTGGATATCAAACTGGCAAACTGCCAGTTAAGAGACAATAAATTGTTTGAGAGTTAGAGGTGAAATAAAGCTGTAACAGGGCTGTGCACTGATATTCTGTGTTACATTCTACTGCAGAGGTGTAGCCAATGTGGGACAATATCTAAATATGTGTGGATATTACTCAGCTGGGATGTTGTGTACAGTTCTAGTGCCACTCTATTGGAATGATGTGAGCACATTGGAAAGAGTTCAGAAGAAATTTTCAAGAATAATTCCAGCAATAAGAAACTTCATTGGAAACAGTTCTTCTTGAAGGAAAAAATGCTGAGGAGATATGACAGAAGTTTTCAAGTTCATGGGGGTGCTGGGTAGATTTGGTAGGAAGAAACTGTTCCTGCTTATCAGAGGATCAAAATCAAGAGGGCACTTATTTAAAATTATTTGCAAAAGAAATAAGCATGATATGACGCAAATGCACCAGCTCATCTGCAAGAGTCAATTTCACCTCAATCAATTGAGCACAGGCAAATAGCTTTGTGTCAGCCTTCTCCCAATTATTAGAAACTGTCATTAGTGATACTATCATTGCTGCACAGTTTGGTTCCACCAGAAATTGTCCTTCACGAGTCTAGATCCTAAACCTAGAAAATAGAATTGAATGCCAGAACAGAGATGAGGATGCAGAAAATGCTGCAAATGCAAAATACAAAGTCTGCCAGCATTTATCAAGAGAGAAACAGTGTCAATATTTCCAGGATGTGACTTTTCATCATACCGTCACTTGTTTCCTCTCAAGACTCTGTTACTATCCCAAAAGTTTATTGCATTGTTTTGTCTCTCCATCATCACAACCCCACATCACCCACTGACTGATCATCCTACTTGTTTCCTGATTGCAGCCTACAATTCTGTGGTTGCCCTTTCTATCTTCTAATCACTGACTACTCTCTCCTTGTCAAAATTATCTCAGTCCCCCATTTGGACCGAATTAGCCTTTAGGGCTAAAACTTCACTCATGAGTTAAATGACCCTGCAGAGGGCTTTAAATTTCAATGAATTAATGTAGTCATTTTGTCATTAACAATAGAACTCCTAGCACTTGTTTGTAATCTTTTTATTTTCTGTGTTTTAGGATGTTAAAGATCTTTACGCATATTTTAGCCATCATTTCATTGATGCCTTAGTGAAATGTACATCATTGTCACTAGATACACTGAAAAGAAGAATATTCAAGTAAGTGTTTTATGATCAATTTTTCAAATTTTATTTTTTGGATATAAGAATAATTTTCCAAATTCATTCTTCTGTGACAAAGCTTCCACTGTGGTGAAAAGTCTGGGAAAATGCAGGTGCGCATGAGATATTTCCAGGGTCAGTGGAAATCTGCCAAATGTGTCATTGATGCAGGCAACAGGACTCACGTAGCACTGGATTAAATGAGATCAGTCAAGACAAATTCCTGAAAATCTGATTTTAATATTTGCTTTTAAAGTGCTTTTAAAGGATTAAATCAGGTTGGTGCAGGGGGCAGGGATTCAGATTTTTTGGATCATTGGGTTCTCCTCTGGGCAGAATTGATCTGTACAAGCAGGATAGGTTGTACCTGATCTGGAAGGGGACCAGTGTCCTGTTGGGGAGATTTGCTAGAGCTACCTGGAATGGTTTAAATTAATCCTGGGGGGTGAGATCCTAAGCAATAGTGAAACAAGAGTGAAGGTTAAAGCTGGTGTAGAAGTTAAAAAGAGCAAGTTAAATAGACAGTGCAGGCAAGAGGACGACAGAGAATGAGGGAAACAGATGAAGTAAACTGCAAGAGGCCTGATAGGTAAGGCAGACTAACTCAGGGCATGGATGGAAACATGGGACTGGGATATCATAGCAATTACAGAAACATAGCTGAGGAAGGGACAAGACTGGCATCTCAATGTTCTGGGATATAGATGTTATAGAAAGTTCAGAAAGGGAGGCAAGAGAGGAGGAGAAGTAGAGTTTTTGATAAAGGAAAACATCATGGCAGTGCTTAGAGGATATACCTGCAGGATCGTCCAGTGAAGCTATGTAGGTGGAATTGAGAGGGATCACTTGATGGGATTATACTATAGACCCCTCAATAGTCAGCAGGAATTTGAGGAGCAGATATATAGCGATTATCACAGATAGCAGAAAGAATAATAGGGTTCTAATAGTAGGGCATTTCAACTTTTCAAACATAGACTGGGAATGCGAAAGTGTTATGGGCTTGGATGGGGAGGAATTTGTTATGTGTGTTCAAGAAAAGGTTGTCAATCAATATGTAGATGACCCTACTAGAGAAGGAGCAAAACTCTTCTTCTTGGGAAATAAGGCAGGGCAAGTGACTGAGGTGTTAGTGGAGAAGCACTTTAGGACCAGTGACCGTAATTCTATAAGTTTTAAAGTAATAATGGAAAAGGATAGGCCTGGTCGTCAAGTTCTATACTGGGGTAAGGCCAATTTTGATGGTCTTAGACAGGAACTTACAGAAATTGTTTGGGGGAGGCTGTTTGCAGGAAAAAGGGACATATGGCAAGTGGGAGGCTTTCAAAAATGAGATAACGAGTTCAGGGACAGCATGTTTCTGCTAGTGTGAAGGGCAAGGCTAGCAGGAGGAAGGAACACTGGATGACTAGAGCTATTGAAGCTCTGGTCAAGAAATAAAAGGAGGCATGTATCTGGAATAGACAGCTGGGATCAAGTGAATCCCTTGAGGAGTACAGGGGATGTAGGAGATGGCTTTGGCAGATAAGGTTAAGGAAAATCCAAAGAGATTCTACAAGTATATGAAGGGAAAACAGTAACTAAGGAGAGAATAGGGCCCCGTAAAGATCAATGAGGCCCTCTATGTGTGGAACCACAAGGATGAGAAAGTGGAAGGGTGGGTTAGTAAGTTTGCTGATGACACGAAGGTTGGTGGAGTTGTGGATAGTGTGGAGGGCTGTTGTAGGGACATTGACAGGATGCAGAACTGGGCAAAGAAGTGGCAGATGGAATTCAACCCAGAAAAGTGTGAAGTGATTCATTTTGGAAGGTCGAATTTGAATGCAGAATACAGGGTTAATGGCAGGATTCTCAGCAGTGTGGAGGAACAGAGGGATTTCAGGGTCCACGTCCATAGAACCCTCAAAGTTGCTACCCAAGTTGATAGGGTTGTAAAGAAGGGGTATGGTGTGTTGGCTTTCATTGGCAGGGGAATTGAGTTTAAGAGCTGTGAGGTTATGCTGCAGCTCTATAAAACTCTGGTTAGACCATACTTGGAATACTGTGTTCAGTTCTGGTCACCTCATTATAGGAAAGATGTGAAAGCTTTAGAGAGGGTGCACAGGAGATTTACCAGGATTCTGCCTGGACTGGAGGACAGTGCTTATGAGGAAAGGTTGAGGGAGCTAAGGCATTTTTCATTGGAGCGAAGAAAGATGAGAGGTGACTTGATAGAGGTGTACGAGATGATGAGAGGCATGGATAGAGTGGATAACCAGAGACTTTTCCCCAGGGTAGAAATGGCTATTACGAGGGGCATAATTTTAAGGTGATTGGTGGATGGTATAGGGGAGATGTCAGAGGTAGGTTCTTCACACAGAGAGTGGTGGGTGTGTGTAATGCGCTGCCGGCAGTGGAAGTGGATACTTCAGAGACTTTTAAGGGACTCTTGGATAGACACATGGAGGATAGTAGTTTGATCTTAGTAGGATAATAAGTCGTCACAACATTGTGGGCCGAAGGGCCTGTGCTGTACTGTTCTATGTTCTATGTAGATGGGTGAGATCTTAATTGAACATTTCACGTCAGTATTTAATGTGAAGAATGACATGGAAGCTATGGAATTTGGGGAAATGAAGGGTGATGTCTTGAAAAGAGTCCACATTACAGAAGAGGAGGTGCTAGAGATCTTAAAACACATCAAGGGGGATGAATCCCCGGGACCTAATCAAGAGTATCCCAGGACATTGTAGGAACTTCAGGAAGAAATTTCATAGCCCTAGCAGAGATATTTGTATCATCAACAGCCACAGGTTAGGTGCCGGAAGACTTCAAGATAGCTAATGTTGTGCCATATTTAAGAAAGGCTGCAAGGGAAAGCCAGTGATCTACAGAGTGGTGAACCTGACGTCAATGGTGGGTATGTTGTCAGAGGGGATTCTGAAAGACAGGATCTATGTGCATTTGGAAAGTTAGGGCTGTTTAGGGATAATTAGCATGACATTCTGCATGGGAAATTGTGTCTCACAAACTTGATTGAGTTTTTTGAAAACGTGACCAAGAAGATAGATGAAGGCAGAGTAGTAGATGATGTCCAAGTAGACTTTATCAAGGCCTTCAACAAGGTTCTGTTAGTAAGGTTAGATCACATGGGATCCAGGGAGAGCTAGCAGTTGAATACAAAATTGCTTGACGGTAGGATACAGATGATGATGATGAGGGTTGTTCAGACTGGAGGCCTGTGACTAGCAGTGTACCATAGGATCAGTGCTGGGTCCCCTCTCGTTCATCACATATATATACAATTTGCATGAGAATATAGGAGACATGGTTAGTAAGTTTGTGGATGACACCAAAATTGGTGGTATAGTAGACAGTGAGGAAGGTTATCTACGAGTATAACGAGTTGATCTTGATCAACTGACCCATTGGGCCAAGGAATGGCAGATGGAGTTTAATTTAGATAAATGCAAGGTGTTTTATTTTGGTAAGATAAACCAGACAGGACTAACACATTCATGTTAGGGCCCTGAGGAGTGTTCTTGAACAGAGAGACTGAGGGGTACAAATACATAGTTTCTTGAAAGTAGCGTCACAGGTAGACAGGGTGATGAAGAAGGAGTTTGGCACGTTTGGCTTTGTTGGTCAGAGCATTGATTACAACAATTAGGGCATCATGTTATGGCTGTTCAAGATATTGGTGAGGCCACACTTGGAGCACTGTATACAACTCTGGTTGCCCTGCTATAGCAAGGATGTTATTAAACTGGAAAGGGTGCAAAAAAGATTTACAGGCATGGTACTGAGACTGGTTTGAGATATAAGAAGAGGCTGGATAGGTTGGGACTTTTTTCCCTGTGGCGTAGGAGGCTGACGGGTGACCTTATAGAGGTTTACAAAATCATGAGGGACATGGATTGGTTGAATAGGTAAAGTCTTCTCCCCAGGACACAGAAGTCCAAAACTGGAGGGCATTATTTTACAGTGAGAGGGGAAAATTTAAATGGGACCTGAGGGGCAACCTTTTCAACAGACAGTTATATATGCATGGAACGAGCTGCCAGAAGAAATGATGGAGATTGGATAGGTACATGAATGGGAAAGGTTTAAAGGGATAAGGGCCAAATGCCGGCTAATAAGACTGAATCAGTTTAGGATATCTGGTCAGCATGGGTCAGGTAGACCAAAGGGTCTGTTTCCATGCTATATAACTCTATTACTGTATATCACATTAAAAGAGAAAGCATACAATATGGCAAAAATTAGTGACAAAGCAGAGAATTGGGAAAGTTTTAAAATCCAACAAAAGATGACAAAAAAGAAGAAAATAAACTATGAGCGTAAACTATCAAGTAGCATAATAATGGACAGTTAAGAACTTCTGTAAATATTTTAAAAAGGAGAAACCCCAAAGTGAACATGCATCCCTTCAATAATGAAATTGGGGAAATAATAATGGGGGAGCAGGAAATGGAAAAGTCGTTCAAATATCGGTCAGGACCATAGATTAAAGTTCTAAAGTGGGGCAAGACCAGTTTTGATTGTATTGAACAGGAGCTTTCAAAAGTTGATTGGGGGAGATAAAGTTACATCTGGCACGTGGGAGGCTGTGAAAAGCGAGATAATAAGAGTTCAGGACCAGCATGTTCCTGTTGGTGAGAAGGCCAAGGCTAGCAGGAATAGGGAGCACTGTGGGAAGCTGGGGAAAAATTGTGGGACTCCTAGCGGAGATATTTTGTATCATCAACAGCCACAGATGAGGTGCCAGAAGACTGGAAGGTGACTAATGTTGTGCCATTATTTAAGAAAGGCTGCAAGGAAAAGCCAGGAACTGCAGACTGGTGGGCCTGATGTCAGTGGTCAGTAAGTTGTTGGAGGGATTCCGAGAGATAGGATCTACATGCATTTGGAAAGGCAAGGTCTAATTTGGGATAGTCAGCATGGCTTTTTGCATGGGACATCGTATCTCACAAACTGAATTTTTTTGAAGTTACGACCTATGAAGTAGATGAAGGCAGAGCAGTAAATGTTGTTGATGTGGAATTTACCAAGGCCTTCGACAAGGTTCCTCATGATAAACTGGTCAATAAGGTTATATTACGTGAAATCCAGGGAAAGCTAGCCAATTGAAAACAAAATTGGCTTGATGATAGGAGACAGAGGGTAATGGTAGAGTGTTGTTTTTCAGACTGGAGGCCTGTGACTAGCGGTGTGCCGCAATGATTGGTGCTGAGTTCACTATTGTTCGCCATTTTGCGTAAATAATTTGGATGAGAATATAGTAGGCATGATTAGTAAGTTTGTGGATGACACCAAAATTGGTAGCATAGTGGACAGTGAAGAAGGTTTTCTAAGAATGCAATGGGATCTTGATCAACTGGACCAGTGGGCAGAGGAATAGCAGATGGAGTTTAATTCGGATAAAGGGATAAATTCGGATGAGGTATTACATTTTGATTAGACAAACGAGGGCAGGACTTACACAGTTCATGTAGGGCCCTTGAGAACATTCTCGAACAGACTCGAACAGAGAGACCTAGGGTGCAGGTACATAGTTCATTGAAAGTGGCTTCACAGGTATAGAATCATAGAATTCCTACAGTGTGAAAGCGGACTAATCAGCCCATCAAGTCCACACTGGACCTCTGAACAGCAGTCCAACCAGACACTACCCCCCTCCACACCCCGTCTGTGTAACCCTGCATTTTCCATAACTAATCCACCTAACTTGAACATCCCTGGACACTATGGGCAATTTAGTGTGGCCAATCCACCTAACCTGCACATCTTTGGACTGTGGGAGGAAACTAGTGCACCCGTAGGAAACTCATGCAGACACGGGGAGAATGTGCAAACTCCACACAGTTGATTGAGGCTGGAATCGAACCAGATCCCTGGCACTGTGAGACAGCAGTGCTAACCACTGAGCCACTGTACCGCCCATGTAGAGAGCGTGGGGAAGAAGGCATTTGGCACATTGCCTTCATTGGTCAGACAGAGTATTGAGTACAGGAGTTGAGGGAGTTGGAACATCATGTTACAAGACATTTGTAAGGCCACATTTGAAGTACTGTGTACAATTCTGGCCATCCTGCTATCAGAAGGATTATATTAAACAGGAAAGGTGCAAAAAAGATTTACAAGGATGTTACTGAGACTAGAAGATTTAAGTTATAAGCAGAGGCTGGATAGGTTGGGAATTTTCTCCCTGGAGAAATGTTGGAGGTTTAGGCGTGACATTATAGAGGTTTATAAAATCATGAGCGGCATAGATGAGATGAATAGCCAAGGTCTTTCCACAGGGTAGGACAGTCCAAAGCTAGAGCGCATAGATGTTAAGGTGATAGGGTAAACAATTAGAAGGCATAGGTGATATGGTGACAGGGAAGAGATTTAAAAGGGTCCTGAGGGGTGACCTTTTCACACGGAGGGTGATGAATATAACGAACAACTGCCAGAGGAAGTGGTGGATGTAGGTACAATTACAACATTAATAGACATTTGGACACGTACATGGATAAGAAAGATGTCGAGGGACATAGGCCAAACACAGGCAAATGGGACTCTTCAGGTTAGGAAGCCATTTTGGCATGGTCAAATTGGGTCTAATGGCCTGTTTCCATGCTCTGTGACTCTATAAAGACTCTAATTGAAATACTTAATACAAAATAATCAAGGGGCTAAAAGAGGGGCCGTGGGGCTCAGTGGGTGTAGGAGTGTTTTTCTCAACCCAGGACAAAGACTCAGGAGGCAGGCAGGATTCAGGCAAATGGAAGATGTTTATTCAAGCAGAAACCGGTTCATGCAGGGAGAGGGCTAAAGGATCTTTCCCAAATCTGGCTTCAGAAGATAGATCAATGACACACCCTCTGCTTTTACAAAGCAATACAGCATTTTCATATATCTTGTGTTACAGTAATCAAATACAACATAGCCATCATCCTTCCCCGTAATTCAAACGACCCAATCCTATGGGACACCAAAGGTCTAGGCCCGAAACGTCAGCCTTTCTGCTCCTATGATGCTGCTTGGCCTGCTGTGTTCATCCAGCTCTGCACCTTGTTGTCTCGGATTCTCCAGCATCTGCAGTTCCTACTATCTCCCCCTACACCTAATCAGTGATGGGCAATTCCATGGACAGCCTTAGGTTCCCATGATCTTATGGTATTAGCCAGACATTTTAATCTCTGGGCCTTGGGATCTTCCTATGCAATCTGTTCATTCGCATTCCAAAAGTTTAATGGCTATACTCCTTTGGGTTTTTCTCAGGCTTGCTTATCTGTAAGGACAGCTCAAATTCTATTACCCATTGTGTTTTGGTGCTGTCTTTTATCATATTCAGTTACTCCTTTTATCTTCCTATTGTCCCGAATACATAATGTAACAATAAAAAGTCATTTTAACTAATTGCTATGAGGTTAACTTCTGTTATAAAATTAATTGTGAGTGTAACATTATACAACTACTTCTACTGTCAGCATTTTATAATTTATGGGTTGTGATCAATCTATCTTGCTCAGGGCATAAAAGAAGGCTCAGCCTAGTGGTATTACCGCTGGACTGTCAACTCAGAGACCCAGATAATGTTCTGGGGACCCGGATTTGAATCCTGCCGCAGCAGATGGTGAAATTTGAATTCTGTAAATATCTGGAATTAAGAGTCTAATGATGACGATTAGTCCATTGCTGATTGTCAAGAAAAACCCATCTGGTTCACTAATATCCTTAAGGGAAGGAAATTGCCATCCTTACCTGATCTGGCCTACATGTGAGTCCAGAATTACAGCAATGTGGTTGATTCTTAACTGCCCTCTGGGCAATTAGTGATGGCAATAAATGCTGCCTAGCCAGTGACACACTCATCCTGTGAATAAATAAAGAAAAATAAACTTAATCTTTACATCTAAACTTAAATTTTTTTAAGGTTTGTACTATATCCTGGTTATGTATTGAAACCAATTTCTATGATTAGAGCATTTTTAGCTCGAAACTAAATAACATTGCTGGTAGCTACAAAGAAGCAACTATTTGCTACAAAATAACTTTAACTGTTATCCTTGCAGCTGCTTGAGGACCTAATCTAGCACCTGACATAATTAATTTACTGGGACAATCACCCTTTTATTATTCAAACCGGAATTGGTCATTATCTATCCTAAGGTATCCTGTTATCAGAACTGTCTGGGATGGGAACATACAGTGTTCCTTTACTGACCTTCTAGTAGTTCTGTTCAAAGGTACCGTTGTATTTCACCGTGTGAGCAAGCTGCTTAGTTTTGCTTAGCTTCTGTCTGCCACCTTGTAAGCAGGCATGGGCCGCTTAATGTGTTCAGGTACAAGCCACCTTACATAGCCAGGTACAGGTCACCCCTACAGAGCACCCCTTGGCCCTAGGCCAAATTATGGCCGCAGGGCCACTATTAATTCAAGCAATCCACAACAGAGCTCAAAAGTCCAAATGAAATTCCTAGAGTACTCTTCACCAAGTGACGCTGCATCCATGACCTTTTTCTATTGTTCAATGAGGTGGTCTTTGCCATTCCACAAGTAGTCTGTTGACTTGATGGTGCATAGTAGGGCCACCCCCTTAGTCCATGGCTCTTCTGCAGTCATCTTCTTCGTTATCATGGTCATGATGCATTTTACAAGACAAAAACAATGGGACATAAGAACAATGTTACAACAAACAAACAAGTCTGTGTACAATGGATGCCCCGAGGGATCCCACACCCTTTTGCCCAACACCGTAGGGTCGAAGAAGCTGGTTGTTTGATTTTATTCATTTCTTTTTGGATACGGTCGGCCAGATCAGTAATTGCTTGAGTTATCGGGAATGTACATACAGCACTCTTTTCCAATGAGTGCACATGTTCCTCCTTTCTTGGCTAACATCATGTCGAGGCTATTTCAGTTCTGAAATGTTATGGTTCGTATGGCGACCATTTCTGCATTTATTTTTCTCAAAGCTCGTGAGGTTTCGTTGGCCACTTTCTCTAAGACTTTAACCAATTTGGTAGATTCTCTGGACAACTTGTTTGTGCTATATCAGGCTAAGAATATGGAGAGGAGCCTATCTGCTCCTGAAATTGCACGATTGTGTCATTCTGGCATCATCTGCAAGAGGGACACTGTGTGGCGTATGAACAGTACCACATAGGCCAAGTAACATGACCCTGTTGGGGGTAGCCAAGCATAGGCTCTGTGTCTGCACACAAAGTAGATGCCATTGTATAGGACAAATCAGGTAATCCCATGGGTGTTCCTTCCCTTGGTTTTCAGTTCTTGTCAGGCAGATCAAGCTGTCAGGTCTCCCTATCCCAGATGTGTTAGCCAATGCAATGAAGTGAGATGGTCATGGGGTAGTGTCGTTCGTTTGGTACCATGCTGTAAAGGTGTTCAGGTTATACCCTGCAGATTTCCATTGTGCCCTATCTCGGTCAGTATTTACTAAGTACTTTTCGTATTGGTAGGATGCCCATCTCTATCTCCCTGTTTTGAGCTATTCTGTCTTAATACCCGTTCTTCTAATTCTGAAGCATTAAGGGGATGGGTTGCATTGGTATCCCTCCCTTAAGAGTGTATGGGGACATGGTGCAGACCCAGCAATTGGAAATATTTTGCTCCCTAGCATACACATGATAAATACAAAAACATATTAACATTCAAATTCCTCTTCTCCACTGGCCTATCAGCCTCTAATGGGATCAAAAATAAGAGGAACCTATAGAGGATTAGCATTTTCATACTCACGTTAATTTGAGCAATGTTTGTAATTACAGTCGTTACTGCGCAACCACGTGATATATATTTACATGCGACCTTAATCTGTTCCAGTTGTTGTCCTGGGGTTGAGAATCCTGTTCCTGCTGTTTGTTGGTGCACACAGATGAGGGTCCTCTAAAACCTGCAAGAGGGAGAGAGAGAGAGAGAGAGAGAGCATACCAGATTAGCAAGCTAGACAGTCACCCCATTAATAATTATATGCTCTTAGCGATGTAGGATGTCTCCATATTACAATTCAATTTTTATTAATAAGTGCACTTCTGTTACCTGTTAATATTGCCTCATAAGGCCTGTCCCACGGCGGCAGGGGGAGGGGGGGTGTGGGGGGAGGAGTGGTGCGGGGGGAGGCTCCCTTGCTTGGGATTATTTTTACCCAGACCTTTCATCCTGGGCCTGGCATTTCCCTTGGACTCCCGGTCCTTCACAACCTGCTGGTCTCGTGCCTGTCCATGAAGTATGTGTTAATACTTACAGAGGGATTTCATGTAATCCCAGGCTTATCCTTTGCTGTAAGTCAGTCTGCTCCCCCTGTGATTAAGTCCTGGGGGATTGTCATTGCTGGTCCTGTCATGTGTTCAAAGGCTGTCCTCGTGAGTGTGGAGCATGGCTATCAGTTTCTGCTCAGCAATCCTGCAATGTCATATGTCTCAAACTTGACTTTTGACTTAATAAGACGGAGTTATAATACAGAGAGCATTTTTAGGATGGCTACCTGGGCCATAATTATTTGCAATGTAATGACTTGGATGATGGAAGTGAAGGTAGTTTTTCACTTCAGGTTTGCAGATGACACAAAAATAAATCGGGAAACAAGTGCTGAGGATAACAGGAAGTGTCTCGAGAAGGATATATATAGGTTAAGGGAGTGAGCAAATGTTTTGCAGATAGAATCTAATGTGGGAAAACATGAGGTCATGTACTTTGGCAAGGGGAATACAACAGTAGAATATTATTTAAATGGAGAGAGACTACAGAATGCTGAATTATTTGAGGGTCCATGTTCATGAATCACACAAAACTAGCATCAATGTTCAATGGGCAATCGGGTAGATAAATTGACTATTTGCCTTGATTTCAAAGGTAATGGAGTATAAAAGTTCAGACATTTTGCTAAAACTATACAAGGTGCCGGCCAGACAACAGCTGGAATACTCTGTTTGACCCCTTAACTAAGGAAAGATTTAACCAGCATTGGAGGCCATTCAGAGAATGTTCACTTTGTTGAACCTGGTCATGGAGGAAATATCATGTGAAAAAAGGTTGAGTAAATTGATCTTGTACTCACCACAGTTTAGAAGAATGAGAGGAGATCCTATTAAAACATACAAGATCCTTAGGTTGTGAAACTCAGCAGCTCTGGCAGCATATGTGGGGAGAAAGCAGAGTTAATATTTTGAGTCTGGTGACTCTTCATCAAAACCAATAGCAGCTAGGAAAACAAGGTGTAGAGCTGGATGAACACAGCAGGCCAAGCAGCATCAGAGGAGCAGGAAAGCTGA
>NC_063336.1:4684736-4733838 GCF_021869965.1 Rhincodon typus
CGTCCAGCTCTGCACCTTGTTGTCTAAGATTACATGGAGTTAGGGGCAAGGTACTAGCATGGAAAGAGGATTGGCTGGCTGGCAGAAGGCAGAGAATGGGGAAGAAGAAGTATTTTTCATGATGGTAGCCAGTGACTAGTAGAATTCCGGAGGGTTGGAACCACAACTACTCACATTATACATTAACAATCTGGACAACGGGACTGAGGGCATTGATGCTATGCTCGCAAATGACACAAGGAGAGGTGAAGGTCCAGGTAGTGTTCAGGAAGTGGGGGCGCTGCACGTGAACTTGGACATGCTCAGCAAGTGGACAAAGAAGTGACTGATGGAATACACTGTGGGAAAGTGTGAGGTTATGCACTTTGGGAGGAAGAATAGAGGTGTAAACTATTTTCTAAACAGGGAAAGGCTTCAGAAATCTGAAGCACAAAGAGACTTGGAAATCCTAATTCAGGACTCTTTAAAGGTTAACACACAGTTTCAGTTGGCGGTTAGAAAGTCAAATGCAATGTTAGCATTCATTTCAAGAGGGCTAGAATATAAGACCGTAGATGTACTGCTGAGGTTGTTTCAGGCTCTGGTTAGACCACATTTGGCTTCATCGGAGGCTGCACTGATGATGTTACGCAGCAGGGTAATGAAACATCTGATGAAAAACAACGAACCAGCTCGGTGAGCCAACCAACACAACATTTGGAATATTATGAGCAGTTTTGGGCTCTGTATCTGAGGAAGGATGTGCTGGCATTGGAGGGGGTCCAAAGATGAAACACTTATCATACGAGGAGCGGTTGAGGACTCTGGGTCTGTACTTGATTGAATTTAGAAGGATATGGGGGGATCTGATTGAAACTTACAGAATACTGAGAGGCCGGGAAAGAGTGGACATTAAGAAGATGTTACTACTAGTAGGAGAGACTAGGACCTGAAGCCACAGACTCAGAGTAAAGTGACGACCTTTTAGAACTGAGATGAGGAAGAATTTCTTCATCCAGATGGTAGCTAATTAGTGGAACTTATTGCCACAGAGTTCTGTGGAGGTCAAGTCATTGAGTCTATTTAAGTCAGAGATAGATAGGTTCTTGATTGGTAAGGGGATCAAGATTTATGGGAAGAAGGCAGGAGAGTAGGAGCTGAGAAACATATCAGCCATGATAGAATGGTGGAGCAGATTCAATTGGCCGAATGGCCTAAGACTGCTCCTACATTTCATGGTCTTATGGTGAGAGCAGAGTGGAAATTGGAAGTGAAATTGATTTTTTTCCAGTTTCGAATGAAAGGGTGTAGCAGCATTGATGATGTCATTGCTGCACCAGAAAAGAGGTGTGGGAGGTGTGCAAGGAATGCTGCACATACCCCTGAAAGAGACAGGCATAACTGGGACCCATGCAGATACCGATGGCCACACCGTTAATATGAAGGGAGTGAGAGGAGTTAAAGTAGAAGTTGTTCAAAGTAAGAATGAGCTTGGTCAGGCGAGAAAGGATGGTGATAGATGGAGACAGTTCAAGTTTCTTTCTAGGGAGAAGCGGAGAGCCCTAAGACCATCCTGATGAGAGATGGATAGTGACAAAGGGGCAACTGCTGCCAAGGACCAGAAATTTTGAAATCTGTCTCTGGGGACTGTCTCTATCTAGCTGCTTATCTCTTCCCCCATCTCTTAACTTACCTTCAGTTTAAATACCACTGGTTCCTGGCTGCTATCAGTTCTGAAGAAAAGTCAGCAGAGTCAAAATGTTAACTCTGCTTTCTCCCCACAGATGCTGTCAGATCTGCTGAGTTTCACCAGCAATTTCTGTTTTTGTTTCATATCTTCAGCATCCATAGTTTGTTTTATTGTACAAGATTCTTGGGTGACTGCACAGAGTATCATAGAATCCCTACACTGTGAAAACAGGCCCCTCGGCCCAACAAGTCCACACTGACCCTCAGAGCATCCCACCCAGACCCATCATCTCCTTATAACCCACCTAATCTACACATCCCTGAATATTATGGGCAATTTGGCATGGCTGATCCAGCTAACTTACACATTTTTGGACTGTGGGAGGAAACTGGAGCAATCCCACACAGACACGGGGAGAACGTGCAAACTCCGCACAGACAGTCGCCCAAGGGTGGAATCAAACCCAGGTTCCTGGCTCTGTGAGGCAGCAGTGCTAACCACTGAGCCGTCATGGTGTATATGCATGAAAAGTTTATTTTCCTTTGTGGGAGTATCTAAGACCAGAAGGTATCATCTCAGAAACTAGGGGTCACACATTTAAGACAGAAGAGGAATTTCTTCTCTGAGGGCAGTGCATGTGAGGGATTCTTTACAGCAGAAAGCTGTCAGTGCTAGATCGTTAAATATATTCAAGGCTGTGATAAACTGATGTTCGATAAATGAGGAAAACAGGTTAAGGGGATAAGGCAGGAAAGTGGTATTGAGGATTATCAGATCAGCCATGATCCCATTGATCTCAAGCCAGATTGATAGGCTGAGTGGACTACTTCTGTTCCTATGTTTTATGGTCACTAATTGCTCTGAAGAAGGTGAAGGTACCTTCTTGAACTGCTGCAGTCCTTGGCCTGTTGCAACAAAACAGTTAAGAAAGGAATTCTATGATTAATTTAACCCAGTGATTGTGAATGTTAATTTATCTTAATCTAGTTTATTATTTTCCAAGGGGCAAGTTGCATACTAGAGATAATAGTTGGTTCTGCTTCTTAATTTGGCGCCCAGCTACACAAATTGACTATACAGAACATCTTTCTTTGTCCTACCATGTCATTGATGCCTACATGGACCACAACAACTGGAACTCCCATTCCACTTTTTCAGGCCTGAGCTGAGGTCTGATTCCCTCATACTGGGCTCCAGTGCAGACGTGGGCAGAAGTAGAAAACTCAGCTCCTCAAGCCTGGTCTGCTATTCAATAAGATTATGGCTGATCATTCAATAGCCTGTTCCCACTTTTCCCTACATGTCCTGTGAATCCTTTAGCCTCAAGTGCTACATTCAATTCCTTCTTGAAATCATACAATGTTTTGGCCTTGACTGCTTTCTAAGGTAGCAAATTCTATAGCTCACTGCTCTTTGCATGAAGAAATTTCTCACCTCAGTGCTGAATGGTTTACCCTGTACTGTTAGGCTGTGACCCCTAGTTCTGGACTCCCTTGCCATCAGGAACGTTATTCCTCTGTCTATTCCATCAGTTCTTTTTAAAATTTTAAAGGTTTTTATGAGATAGAACATAGAATCCCTACAGTGTGGAAACAGGCCCTTCGGCCCAACAAGTCCACACCAACCCTCAGAGGATCCCACCCAGACACATTCCCTTATAATCCACACATCCCTGAACACAACGGGCAATTTAGCATGGCCAATTCACCTAGCCTACACATCTTTGGACTGTGGGAGGAAACCCACACAGATACGGGGAGAATGTGCAAACTCCACACAGACAGTCGCCCAAAGGTGGAATCGAACCTGGGTCCCTGGCGCTGTGAGGCAGTAGTGCTAACTACTGAGCCACCGTGCTGCCCGTAGACCTGTACAGCACAGGAACAGGCCCTTCAACCCACAATGTTGTGCTGAACATGACAACAAATAAAATTAATCCCTTCTGTCTGCCCTTAGTCCATATCCCTCCTTCTTCTGAACTCCAGTGAATGTATTCCTAACTGATTCAACCTTTCCTCATTGGTCAGACCTGCCATCCCAGGAGTCAGTCTGGTAAAGCTTTGCTGCACTCTGTCTAAAGCATGCACATCCTTCCTCAAATAGGAGACCAAAACTACCCACAATATTACAAGTATAGTCTCATGGCCCTATATAATTGCAGCAAGACATCCCTACTCCTGTAGAAGAATTAAGTGATTGAACATATCGCTGGAAAGCTAGTATAGGAGGCTGGGCATTAGATTTCTGGGACATTTGGGACAATTCTGAGGAAGTTAGGACCTGTAGAAGGTGAAGAGTCTACACCTGTACAAATCCAGAATAAATGCTCTTTGCTAGTACTGTTGAGGAGGGTCTAAGCTAGATTAGCAAGGGGAGAGAACCTGTGGGCAAATTCAGAACAGGGAGTAAGAGGCAGAAACTTAGCACGTGACTCTGAAAGACAGAGGAAGCATTTTCAAAAAATCTGTTCTCTTCATTCCTTTTCCCTAAAACTGTTCCAGTTACCTGTTATTTTTGCACTTCTTAGAGGTGTACTTGCGTATTTGCTGTTCTGTCTCACTCTCGTACCCCTGTTGAGATCCATGGTACACACTCATGAATGTGACAGCCCTTTTTTTGTTCCCTAGCTCAATCCATTTAACCTCCTTTGATGAGCCTTCTAACATCCTTCATTCTTCCTCACAGCTGTAATGGTTTGTTTGATCAGGATTACCAACCCTCTCTCTTTTTATCCGTCTCTCCCTCTCACCTTAAAGTCAAATCACCAGAACATTGCTATTACAGAAACAGAAGAGGGGACAGGAATGACAGATCAATGATATCATTCTATTGTACTTCTATTTGTGCCTTAGCACATCTGTTTTATTTGCTGTAGCCATTATACTGAAGTATAGTCTTGAGCAGGGCAAAACTTTGTAAAATTATTCTCTAACCTTTGTTTCCTCTGCCTTCCAGATTCTCTTACTAATTTTTCTGAAACTTTCCCTCAATATGTATCCTTACTCGAAATATATTGTGTGTCATATTTTTTCCTGACTGCAAGTTTACACTTTGATCTGGTTGTCACCAATATTGTTGTTGTGTTCTTAAGTCAAATGCTTGCTTCCCAGCATATCTCCATTCACTGTAACGAGCATTACAGTTTTATAATGATTGGAGAATCTTACAACAAAAAATGCTAGTTTTAAAATAAATTATGAAGGGTATCATGAGACATTGTCTTATTTACTTTTATGTTTATTTTATATGTACACATTTGATTTGATTCAACACATCAAGCAGAAGGGGGACCTTTGGCTACTCAAGCAGTTTTGAGGAATTTCCTCCCTTTTTGAAGGCTGAAGTGCTCTTGGCAATTCCAAATGTGGTATGTTAATATTGCAATATTTTACATACTTAGAAAACTTCAGTTGATGCTCACAGTAGTTTAAATTCACCCTGTAAAACAAAATCTTGTTTATCAGTCCTGTCACTTAGTACCTTGACATCATTTTCACCAAACAGTTGAACGCATAACTTTTCCTTCTGGCCACACCATCCTGCTCCATTCTTGATGAGGTCCAGATGGGTGGAACTGCGCTAGTTACATGTTTCACCATCGTAAGATTATCAGCTGCAATTGCTTCTCTTCCTGCTTCCACATTGCTACCTCAGTATTCTATTCTTGGCAGACATCTATTTTTCAATTACTTATTTCCATGTGATAATCTCGACTTCCAACTTGAGTCTTAAAACATCCAGTGCTATCTCAGTAACACATCAACCTGAGCCTGAATTGTTGCGCTGCTTGTCTGACATCCTGCACCAAATGAGAAGTAATCTTCTCCAATTAAATGTTTAGAAGACAAAACCTGACACAAACTCCATTCATAAGTCACAAACTCCATCTCTGGCTGGTGTCTGAGGCTGAATTAGGATTTTGGCAACATTTTGAAGAATGTAATGAGCAGTCAGCCTCACTATTTTTCAGGCTAGTGAATTGCACAACTGTAAAACCATGCATCACTGCCCTCTGCCCAGCTCTTCTTTTACTTAAATCACAATCCACAATTATTATGCTTCCATCTTAAAGGTGAAACCTCTTCTTCTTAAACTGTATCCCCAAGTTCTCCTCTCCCCCTCAAGGAGCAGTATCCTCTAATATCACCCTGCTAAGCCCTCTCATGATCTTAAATGTAAACAAGATGGCCTCTCATTCTTCCAAACCCAATGTGTTCAACCTTTCTGCATAATACAAGCCCTCCACCCCAGGAGTTACTTGTATGAGACTTCTTTGAACTGTTATCGTAATTGTATTATCTCACAAATAAGGAGAACAAAACTGTACATAATACTTTATATGTGATTTAACCAAGAACCTGTACAGCTGCAGTAAAATTCCATGCTTTTAATTTCTATTTCCTCTCTACATCCTGGATTTGTTACAAGGAATCCCTGTTTTGAGTCCCTTCTCTATCATGTTCCAGCATTGATCAGGTATGATCTCACCTTTCATACCATGTTTTTCCCTTGAATAGTTAGATTGTGTCTTTCATATATTTTCTCTTCTGGACATAAAAATCCATGAATTAGAGGGCAGGAGTATGCCACTAAGTTGACTTTTCCATATACCATCCCATCCTTGATTATTGTAGACAGTTGTCAGACTATCTCTTTTTACCAACTCATTATATTCTATAAACAATTACATTGAGAGAGCTTCAGCAAAGTCATGTTACATTACAATATGACCTTAACATAAAAGAAATTCACAAAAATGTAAAAAAATCATTAATTGAAACCTAACAAATCATGCAGCATTAATTGAAAATATTTAAGTAATTCTACATTTCCCGTTTTCCCCTCCTTCTATAGTATCTCATGATTATGACACTGTTGATAATGTAAGCACATAAATCCTACAATATCCTTTCCCATCACTATAATGCAACCCTTGTACTTTTCTCCTTTTAATTACATAAGAACTGCACCTGCCCAGTCAAAAGAGGGAGGATTTGAAAAAAGTGCCGTTAAGTCACCCTGCGCTTAATTTCACAGTACAGCTGTCAGGTCAGGTACTGACATTGCATTTAATTTAAAGGCAAGTGTAGAGGCAAAATCTGCATATAGTTAGGAAGAGACCAACTCACAGAAGTGTATAGCCATTGTTGCATAGATGTACTAAAGATACTATAGTGTTAAGGCAGCTAGTTGACATCACAACACATTATGGTATAAAAGGTCTCTATCGTACTCTCTGTACACACAGCCTGAAAGCAGCCAGTCTGTTAGCAAGTCAATTGGACAGCCAGCCAACTATGTATATTGTGTAATAGTAACATAAATAAGCATATAGCCCAGATTACATATGTAAGTCTGAGCTGTCATATTAGTGTACACAGTTGTTAATCAACTTCAAGATGTCGGCTTTAACGTGCACCTTAGGCTCTGTGATATATGTTATGTGGGCTGACATATTGAAAATCATATCACATCATTGCAAGTGGACACGTGGGCAGCAACCAGACACTAGAAGCGTGTCACAGCAAGTTGGTATTGAAGGTTGAAATGGTGATAGCAATAATGAGAGGTGTGGAAATTCTTTTCCTCACCATCATCCATCCACTGTCTGAATTCAGAACTGAAGTTGACACCCAACAGCTAACATCCAGCATCAAATAACAGTGTCTCTATGATAAATGTCAAATGGACTAAAATTTGGAAAACCACATAATATCATGGTGGCAGCAAATGAGCACTGAAAGGTGATAGAAGCTGTGGTAGTTGTTAAAAATTCTTTGCTCAGCAGTTATTATTCATCAGTCTGAGTTCAGAGCTAGAAGGCAGGAAGTTCCACCAATACCATTAAGGATGAAAATTCATAATAATCATGGATCACAAACCCCTACTTGGTTTACTTAAAGACAATAAGGCAATACTGCCCATAGCTTTAGGCTGCATTCAGCTGTGGGCTATAATACTAATTACTTATAATTATAAGTTAGGACACTGACCATGAGGCTGTGGTGACTGCGGATGCATTGAGCCACCTCCCAGTAGCAGATACACCACCCCATAGTATCCCCAGTGGAAGAGTCTGTAATAATATTAAATTTTCTGGACCTGCTCTCAGTCACAGCTAACAATATCAGACTTCGGACACAGAAAGATCCATGTTTCCAAACTGAAAAATTTGGTATTAATGGGGGAAACCGAAGGTCTTCAGACTGGAATTGAAACCTTTTTGAGCCCGGAGAGACCAGCTCACTGTAGAGGATGGCATATTGTTATCTGGAGCAAGAATTATTGTCCAGAGTGAAGATCGCCGTCAAATACTGCCTGAACTCCATTAGGTTATTGCCCAGGACAGGGTGTCTCTAGAACCCTGCAGACTCCCCAACCAGTATACCCGATATTAATTTACCCAAGACTCTTTGTGTGCATCAGGGAAAGAATGACACATTACAAGCCAGCAGTAAATGACTTAATCGAAGACAACAAAGGTAAGAATTAAACTTTTCAATTTTAACAAGTCCATTTCTAATTATCCAATTCTGTAGAAATGTAAATATTTCCCAGATACTTGTAACTTTTGCTGGTTCATCAAATTCTTTGGTTTATTCCTCTCTCTTCACAGGTTGATTCTGTAGTGATTGTAACAAGGTCAGCCAGGTGGATGTCCTAGGAGATGAGTTCCCTGTTTGGGGCTGTTAATCTGGTCCAATCAGGGAGCCCTTGCTGTTAGCAATAAACAGTAGTGTCAGATGTTCTGCTCACAATGAGAGCTGGATCTGAGGAAGCCAGATCAGTGTCAAGGACTTTCCATGTGTAACTAATCGGTGCTTCAGTGACAGGATACCGGCCTCTGAGGAATTATTTCGGTGACAACAAGGGAAAAGCACACTCCTGAAGAAATTCACTTGCAACAGTCATCTTTGAGTCGGGATAAGTATTTGTGGTATCATGCTGTTATTTGGGAAGCTTGACTCGTTTGATCCTGCCATTGAAGACTGGGCCCAGTATGTGGAAAACATATATTATGTTTTTCCAGGAAAGAGCCATTGGGGCAGATGGAAAGCAACGAGTAATTCTTCTGACAGCTTGTGGACTTGCAGCTTGTGGACCCGCAGCTTTGTCAGTTATTAGGAGCCTAACTTTCCTGAGGCACCAGATACTAAAAACTTTCAAGAGTTGACGGATTTAGAATCATATAATCCCTACAATGTACAAGCAGGCCATTTAGCCCATCAAGTCCACATTGACCCTCCAAAGAGCATCCCACCCATACCCACCCCCATGCCTGTAGCCCTACGTTTCCCATGGCTAAATCACCTAGCCTGCACATGGACACTATGGGCAATTTAGCATGGTGAATCCACTTAACCTGGACATCTTTGGACTATAGGGGGAAACTGAAGCACCTGGAGGAAACCCATGTAGACACGAGTCGAACCCAGGTCCTAGGCCGTAGTGCTAACCACTGAGCCACCATGTGTTAAGGCATATTACAACCTGAAGCCTCCTCTAATTCTGAGACGCTATCATTTTTACTTGGCAACTTAAGAATTAGGAAAATGTGTCGGGATTTTTGATTAGGTTATGATGACCAGCTGAGACATGCAACTTTGGTTTAACCCTTAATGAGATGCTGAGAGACTATATGTGGGATTAATAATGTAACCATGCAAAAGTGCCTATTAGCTGAAGCCTAACTGGAATTCAAACCAACACTACAACTGGCTTTATCCTGGATAAAGATGTAGCATTTCACTTGCAAGGTGTATTGATGAAAGGGACATCCTTGTGAGTCTGACTGAGCTAGGAGAACACCACTTGAGTGAAAGCAATTGCATGGTCTCACTCAGGACATATACTGAACAGAGGGACTCTAGGTCAGCCCACATAAAAACCCCAAAACAAAGCCAAGCCTTGGCCAAATGTTTAACATTTTCTTGAGGATCCGGGCCGGCAAGCCATTGCAGTTGCTGTCGGTGTGTGGTCTCGAGACAGCAAAAGAACACCACTACACCGAAATTGAGTAAGAGGACTCATAGGCCAGTATGCAGGATGGTGCATACCCGGGAAAATCCACCCACACCTGATTTGGAACAGTTAAATTGCTTAGCAACATCCAAACCAGAACCAATAAAAATAAACATCTGGTTAATAGTCACCCATTTCTAAGGGAGATTGATATTAGCGCATCTGTTTCTATGATCGCAAAATTAGTCTTTATCAAAATTCAGTCTGGATTCCAACCCTCACATTTGCGCAAGAACTCAGCCAGGCTGAGAACCTATACCAGGGGATCATTACTAATTAAGGGTACAACTTCAGTTGCAGTCGCTTATGAGAAGCAGCTGGTTCAGTTACCAATAATTGTTGTAAAAGCCTCAGGCCCAAGCTTGATGGGGCAAAATTGGTTGAGAAAGATTCAGCTAGATTGACTCAACATTTTTAAATTCAAAAATGGCTGCCTGAGTGAAGTTTTAGTTAAATAACTGGAAGTTTCTCAGGGATGTCTAGGGACTATCAAACGAACCAAAGCCAACTTTCATGTTGACCAGGAAGAAATTCCATGATTGTGCAAGGCCTAGCCTGTGCCATCTGCCATATGGGCAAAAGTAGAGAAGAAAATCAGAAGTCTGGGAAGCGAAGGAATCATTAAACCAGTCTAGTTTGCAGAGTGGGCAGCACCGATCATACTGTTTGTGAAGCCCGATGGGAATTGGAATCTAACTGTAACTTACAGAATACTGAATGGCATGGACAGAATGGACATTGGCAAGATGTTTCCATTGGTAGGAGAGACTGGGATCCGAGGACACAGACTTAGAATAAAGGGAAGACCCTTTAGAATGGAGATAGGAGAAACATCTTCAGCCAGAGAATGGTGAATTTGTGGAATTCATTGCCACAGACGGCTATGGAGGCAATGTCATTTGAGTATATTTATGACATAGATAGATAGGCAGGTCTATGCCTTAGATGGGAAAATACATGACTTCCAGACACCCTAAATGACCTACTTGGACTACAGAGTTGACAAGACTGGGTTACACCTGTTGGAAGATAAAGTGAGGACAGTCAAAGGTGCCCCGTTCCTACCTCTGAACCAAAGCTTAGCTCTTTCTTTGGGCCGGTGCTTTATTCTGGAAAGTTCATACATTACCTGGCCTCCATCCTGGCATCAAGTCTTAAAAAGCGTCAGCTTTGGAAATGGTCACGTAGCCAAACCCCTTAGCCTTCAGGGAAGTGAAGAAACAGATACCATCCTCTAAGGTGTTGACACATAATGATGCCAAGCAAGATCCAGTATTGATATGCGATGCATCACCATAAGGCATTAGGGTAGTATTTAGCTCATATGTGGCTCAGTAAAGAGGAACGCCTGATAGTGTATGCATCAAGAACTTCGGCTAATGCAGAGCATAAAGATGCTGTTTTGAATCACAGAGTGTATCTGTGCGGTTCTTTTTGGATTCGATTAAATGTAGTTAAGAGAAGGCTCAACAACAACAATTTGCTTTGAATGTGAATGATTTTTAAGTGTAGTGGTAAAGATGGAAAAGAACCAAAGGCAACAGGTGTCATGCCCTTTTGCCCATCAGGGACCCCTTGATCAATGACTGGTCTGGAGGCTGAGGTTATTTCCTGGCACTGTTCACAATTCCACTCCGAGGCGGTCCAACACTTGGAACGAAACTCTCTCTCTTAAACAGTGTAACAAACAACCAGCACAGAGAACAGCAGATACAGAAGACAAAAGTGCTGGCTAATGCAGAAAGCACAGCTACGGAAAAACAAGCTGCAGGTGTCATTTTCACAGGACTCATTCAAGGTCATGCAGCTTGTCGAGTATCATCATTAACTTTCCCATCCTATACAATTTATTTTCTCATGCAAGCATTGAATATCACCATCAACTTTTAGCCCTACGGCCCATCCTATACAGATGCCCACATGGAGAAGGAAGGTTTGGCAGTGATATTTGCAGTCAGGAAGTTGGTCTCTGCCATGTCCCAACATGCCTCGAAGTAGACTGGAGAGTGGGGTCAGGTTGATCCCTGCCAGGGATACCTTCCTGGCTATCTTCTCGAATTTACCAAGGGCTTGACCAAATAGGAACACTGTGTTGATTGGTTTTATCACTTTGAAATATTGTTAATGGCTCTCAATAGGTAGCTAGTAGTGAACTCGTTGACATGTCTGCTTTGGCAACTGGAAATCTGTTTTTTTTTTGCCAGAATATGCACCTGATCTTTTTGTCTGACTGAGGCATGCCTGCCCCATGTATCTGGTGTTGTTTGTTTGTCAGGAAATGTTGAACCGCGCTTTAATACTTGCTAATGTGTTTCTGGTGCATCTCTAGTTTTTAATTGTCTGGTCTTGACTGTTACAAGGAACTGTCACCTGTGTATCTGTATGTCTTGGCCAAGGCATATGCAGCATACCTTGGCAGAGGCTTCGCAGTGGGGTTAAAACTGATTCAGAGATAGTAGGAACTGTTAATGCTGGAGAATCTTTGATAACAAGGTGTAGAGCTGGATAAACACAGCAGACCAAGCAGCCATTTCTGAAGAAGGGTCCAGACCTGAAACATCAGCTTTCCTGCTCCACTGATGCTGCTTGGCCTGCTGTGTTCCTCCAGCTCTACACCTTGTTATCTGCAGCATACCTTGCATTTTTGGCCATTTTCTGTGTCCTGTTTATTTCAGTTGCAATGCAATGGTATTCTAGTTTTCCTTTTTTTAATGACTTTTACTTGAGCAATCACAGGCTGCTACAAAGTCCATCCGGGGTCTCCAAAATGAAGATGTTGGTTGAAGGATCCCCTCGCCACCACCCAGCCACAAACCCCTATGACACTACGCACAAACACATAGGCAGGGTATCCTAGGGAAAGGATGGAAGATGAAGACACCACCCCAGTAATTAAAACTTAAAGACTGCTCTGTTCTGACTCAGAACCCAGGTCTTGATGGTTAGTTACCACAGGATAGGGAATTGTGGAATACATGTATGTTGAGACTGTTTAATTTAGGCTGAGTAGTAATGAGTTAAAATAATACATGACTAGGAGCATGAAATAGGGAAACTTTAGCTTTATGAAACAGTGCATATTGCTGTAACTGCAACCTGCCTTTCCCTAGTCTGAGAAGTCACGTAGGATAGATAACAAAAAGCTAGGGCTCGCAGCATCTGTACACTCTTACCTTCACTGCATTCCACTTAAATTAATGTATGTTTGGTTGCCTAAGTAATGACCTTGCCTTGCGAAAACACAGTACAATTGCAGTTTGCTTTAACTTGTTTAATCAGAGCCTACCTGACTGCCCTGTGAGACTGTGTCTTGGAGCTCTCCCTGCTGTAATCAATTGCAAGCTTGAATAAAGAAGCGCTACCGCTGAAGCAAGACTCTCGTCCTCTCGTCTCTGGCTAGGCCAGCATTTATTGCCCATTCCTAATTGCCCAGAGGGCAGTTAAGAGTCAACCACATTGGACGGCACAGTGGCTTTGGGGCGGCACAGTGGCCCAGTGGTTAGCACTGCTGCCTCAGGGACCCGGGTCGAATTCCACCCTCGGGCGAATGTGTGGGGTTTGCACGTTCTCCCTGTGTCTGCGTGGGTTTCCTCCCACACTCCAAAGATGTGCAGGATAGGTGGATTGACCATGCTAAATTGCCCGTAGTGTTCAGGGATGCATAGCGTAGATGGGTTATAAGGGGATGGGTCTGGGTGGGATGCTCCAAGGGTCAGTGTGGACTTGTTGAGCTGAAGGGCCTGTTTCCACACTGTAGGGATTCTAAGATTGCTGTGGGTCTGGAGTCACATGTCAGCCAGACCAGGGAAGGGATGGCAGTTTCTTTTCCTGAAGGACATTAATGAACTGGATGGGTTTTTCCTGACAATCAACAATGGATTCATGGTCATCATCAGATTCTTAAAAAAAAATTCAAATTCCACCATCTGCTATGGCAGGATTCAAACCTAGGTCCCCAGCGTATTATCTGAGTCTCTGGATTAATAGTGTAGTGATGATACCATCTCCCCACCAGCAGGGTTGCTAATGGAAAGAAGACTCTGCACCAGGCTAAGTCTGATCTTCCAGGACGTGAAGGGGGTGGGTGAAATGGCAGCAGGAGTTCTAGTGCTGAATCCAAGACTTTGCCAAATGAGAAAGACAGTTTGATATAAGGAATGAAATATAACACGTCACGGCCTCCCGTTTTTTTAAACTGACAGTATATTTACAAGTGTTCCTCCATTGTGGTTGCCATGCTTCTGTAAAGTTGTAGCCTTCAACCTTGGCAGTTCGACATGAGCTTCAGCGCTGAATGATCTTGGGGTGCATACAATACACATTTTTTCCATCTTAGGCATACACCTGCTTTGGAAAAACACCTTAGGCCTGTATCCAAGTTCTTACAGCGTTTCTTATTAGTTTTCCCTGCTATCAGGACTTCATCTAGATAAATGGCAAAATGTTCTCAATCATCCACTGAAAAATTGAACAGGCTGACAATACCGAAATGGCAGTTTCGTACATTGGTACAAGCCCTTATGGGTATTAATTATAGCAAAGTTCTGGGAATCCTCGTCTAAACGGAATTGCAAGTAAACATGGCTCATGTCCAGCTTCATGAAGGACAGCCACCCCAACAGCTTTGCATATAAATTCTGTATCTGAGAGATTGGGTATTTATCCAGCCACAAAAATTTGTTTACTGTTTGTTTAAAGCTCCAAAAAACAGGAACTGACCCATTGGGCTTGAAAGTCAATATGACCAGTGTGGCTTATTCTGCGATCTGTATTGGTTTGATGATTCCTTCATTTTTTAGCCTTCTGATTTCTGTGGACGTCTTTGCCCATGAGGCAACTAGCACTGGGAAGGGCTTGCAAAATCATGGAATTGCTTCCTGGTCAAAATACAAAGTCACTTTCACTCCTATGATCATCCCTAAATCTTCCTGGAAGACTTCTAAGTATTTAATTAGGTTCTCACTCAGGCAGCTGTTTTCTAATTGAAAAATATTGCACCAATCTAGATAACAAAGACAAAGTTCTGGAAAAGCTCAGCAGGTCTGGCAGCATCTATGAAGGAAGTGTTGCTTCACCTGGAAGGCATGTTTGGGCCCTTGGAAACTGGGGAGGGAGGAGGTAAATGGGCAGGTGTTGCACCTTTGCCGGTTACAGGGGAAGGTGCTGTAGGGCTGTGAGGAGGTGTTGGGGGTGAAGGAAGTGTGGACCAGGGTGTCTCGGAGGGAACGGTCCCTGCGGAAGGCGGACAAGGGAGGGGAGGGGAACATGTGTCTGGTGGTGGCATCTCGCTGGGGGGTGACGGAAATGGCGTCTGATGATCTTCTGGATGTGGACGCTGGTGGGATGGGAGGTGAGGATGAGGGGAACCCTATCGCTGTTGCGGGAGGGAAGAGAAGGGGTGAGGGCAGAAGTGCAGGAGATGGGTCGGACCTGGTTGAGGGCCCTGTCGACAACGGACATGGGGAATCCTCGGTTGAGGAAGAAGGTGGACATTTTGGAGGCTCCCTTGTTGAAGTTGGCCTCATCTGAGCATATGCGATGGAGACAGAGGAACTGAGAGAATGGGATGGAGTCTTTACAGGAAGCAGGGTGTGAGCATGTATAGTCCAGGTAGCTGTTAGAGTCAGTGGGTTTTTAGTGGATATTAGTGGCAGGTTTATCCCTAGAAATGGAAACAGAAATATCAAGGAAGGGAAGGGAGGAGGCAGAGGTAGACGAGGTGAAAGTGATGGCAGGGTGGAAATTGGAGGCGAATTTGATTTTCCAATTCCAGACGAGAGAGGGAAGCAGCACCGATGATATCATCGATGTATCAGAGAAAGAGTTGTGGGTGGGGCCGGAATAGGACTGGAACAAGGAATGTTTCACGTACCCCATGAAGAGACAGGCATAACTAGGGCCCATGCGGGTACCCATGGCAAACCCTCTTACCTGAAGAAAATGAGAGGAATTGAAAGAGAAGTTGTTGAGGGTGAGGACAAGATCAGCCAAGCGAAGGAGGGTTGTGGTGGGTGGGGATGGTTCAGGTCTGTGCTCCAGGAAGAAGCGGAGAGCCCTAAGTCCCTCTTGGTGGGGAATGGATGTGTAAAGGGATTGCACGTTCATGGTAAAGAGGAGGCGGCTGGAACCTGCAAGCTGGAAGTTTTGAAACCGACGTAAGGCGTCAGAGGAATCACGGATGCACATGGGCAGAAATTGGACCAGGGGAGAGAAGACTGAGTCAAAGTAGAAAGAGATGAGTTCAGTGGGGCACGAGCAGGCTGAAACAATGGGTCTGCCTCGACAGTCCTGTTTGTGGATTTTTGGGAGGAGTTAAAAATGATCTGCGCAGGGTTAGGGGACTATTAGTGGATGGGGGCAGATCACCGGATGAAATGAGATCCGTAATCGTAGTGGATACAATGGCCTGATGTGCCATGGTGGGGTCATGGTCCAGGAGAAGGTAGGAGGAGGTATCTGAGAGTTGGCGCTCAGCCTCTGCAAGGTAGAGGTCAGTACACCAGACTACAGCAGCAGCACCCTTATCAACAGGCTTAATGACAAAGCCAGGGTTAGATCTGAGTACACAGAGTGCAGTCAGTTTGGAGGGAGATAGGCTGGATTTGGTGAGAGGGGCAGTGAAATTGAGGCTACTGATGTCACGTCGACAGTTCTCAATGAAAAGATCGAGTTCAGGTAAAAGGCAGGAGGGAGGGGTCCAGGTGGAGGGAGAGTGTTGGAGTTGGGCAAAGGGGCCTGTGGGATGGAGAGAGGACTCTTGTCCAAAGAAATGAGCTCGGAGGCGAAGAGAGCGGAAGAAGAGTTCAACGCCATGTCGTGCCTGAAATTCATTAAGGTGGGGACACATAGGGATAAAGCTGAAGCCTTTGCTGAGTACAGAGCGTTCAGCTTTAGAGAGCGGAAGGTTAAGACGGATGGTGAATACCCAACAGGAGGTGGAGGGGGGCATTGGGGGAGGAGATAGAGTCTGGGGAAGGTGAGGAGAGGAAGGTTCCAGAGGGCCGTGGCTATTTTTGAGTTGTTGCATCTTATGGGCTTTGATGCCTGAAAGGAAAAGAAAAAGTTTCTCGGTGAATCTCTTTCAACCAATTTTGCCCCATTAAGCGTGGGCCTGAGCCTTTTATTACAATCATTGCTAACTGAACCAGCTGCTTCTCACAAGTGACTACAACCAAAGTTGTACTCTTAATCTATAAAGGTTCTGCAGTATAGGTTCTCAGCATAGCTGAGGTCTTGCACAAAGTTAAGGGCTACGATCAGTGGTATTACTGCACTGGTATCAACCTCCATTAGAACCAGATGACCATCTAACCAGATGTTTATCTTGACTGGTAATAATTTTGATGTTGCTAAGCAATTTAACTGTTCCAGGATCTTAAAGAAAATTTTACCCTTTTGTCTAAGGCTTGGTTTTCTTTTGCGGCTTTGCTGTGGGCCAACCTAGAGTCCCTCCGATCAGGATGTGTCCTATGTGAGGGTATGCAATTGTTTGCACTCAAATGGTCTTCCCCAAGCTCAGTCGGATTGCAAGGGTGGCCACTTCCATTGTTATCCCCTGTAACCTGTATGCTCCACTTGATGCATTTTCCAATGATAAAGCCAGTTCTCGTACCTCTTTGAAGTTCAGTAGGCTTCAGCTAGCAGGCATTTTTGCACAGTTACATCATTAGTCCTGCATACCAGACCATCTCTAAACATCTCACTAAGGATTAAACTAAAGTCACATACTTGTGCCAGTCACCTTAATCTAGTCAAAAACCCTGATACAGATTCCCCTGTTCTTGAATTGCTGAGTAAAAGTGATTGTGTCTCAGAATTAGAGGAGGCTTGGGATCGTAATATTCCTTAACTATATCAAGTAAATTCTTGAAAGATTTTAATACCTGGTTCCTCCAGAAAAGTTAAGCTCCTAATGACAGAAAAATCTGCAGCTCCACAGACTGTCAGGAGAATTACTCATTGTTTTTCATCTGCTACAATGTCAATTACCTGGAAAAAAAATGCATTCTTTCCATATACAACGTCTAGTTCTCAATGGCAAGATCAAGCAAGTCAAGCTTCCCAAACAAAGGCATGATGTCAGAAAAGCTTACCCCAACTCAAAGATGTCTGTTGCAAGCGAGTTTCTTCACGATTATGCTTTACTCTTGTCGCCACTGAAATGACTCTACAGAGGCTGGTATCCTGTTCTCAAGCCCCCCTTAATTACACATAAATAGTCCTTGACTATAGTACTGCCTCATACAGAGTACGGCAGCAGATTGTCAGCATCTCTAACACTCACCCTTTTTATAAGTCAGCCCGGGCTTCCTGATTAGACCAGATTAACAGCCCCAATCAGGGAACTCATATTCTGTGATCTCATTACAATCACAACACCTGAGCGTATAATTTCTGATTTGGTAAAATGATCCTGAAAAAAAGTACACCCCAGAACATTAGAAAACATCATTCTTATATCATTAATACATTGCGTATGTACAATAGACACTTGATTCCATTTTTTTTTTCCTTCAGAAGTGGTATGAAAGCGGATAAAAAGTGACTCCAATGCTTTTTACAGCATAAAATCCACATACAGGGACAGCTCAGCCATTTCTTTTAAAAGCAGCAATTTTACAAGCAGTAACATGGAGAGACAAAAGAGAAAAGCCAACAAAATAAGAGAAGTGTTACACTGCAACACATAACCTTTGAGCGAAATCTTACAGGAGGCTTGAGCGATGTGGGCTGTGACAATACTTGTGATAGAATCATGTGAGAAGTCCAGTGGGCATATCACAATGTCAGAAGCAACTTCGTGAGACCATAAAAATAAGAACAGAAGTAGGCTATTTGGCCCCTCGATTCTGCTCAAGCATTCAATTGGACCATGGCTGATCTAACACTCCTCACATCTACTTTCTGCCTTTTCCTCCTAGCCCTTGATTCCCCAACTGATCAAGAATCTATCTGTCTCAATGTTAAATATATACAAGGACTCTGCCCCACAGCTCTACGAGGCAAGGAGTTCCAAAGATTCACAGCTCTTTGTGAGAAGAAATACAACTCATTTCAGTCTTAAATGGGTGCCCTTAATTCTAATGCACTGCATGTTTTATACATTTGCTGAGTGGTGAGCAAATTTCTCACTAGGCAGCAGTGAGGTGCCAATCAAGTTGGATTTTATCTGTTAAATGCCTTGCTGATGCAACAAATTACCTCATTGATGTTCAGCTTCCTAACTTACCAAATGTGCTCAACAACCTAGATGTAGAGAATTTGCGAAATGGAAATTTTGGCACAATGTGGTACCACTCAATATGCTAATTGTTTACAATGTGTCTTAAACTCCATACATTGGCATCTTGCATCTTAACTGCGGCATCAAGGAAAACTTAGCAAGATTGGAGTCAGCAGAAATTAGGGGAAAAATTCTTCACTGGTTGGAGCTGCATTGGCACATAGAAAGATGCTGTGGTTGTTGAAGGTCAGTCATCCCAAACACAGAGCATCTCTGCAGAGTACGTCAGGGTAGTATCCTGGCCTAATCATCTGCAGCTGCTTCATTAATGACCTTCCGTCCTTCATAAGGTCAGAAGTGGGGATGTTCACCAATGATTGCACAATATTCAGCACCATTCTCAACACCTCAGATACTGAAGAAATCCATGTCCAAATTCAACAAGATCTGTTCAGTATCCAACATGGGCTGACAAGTGGCAAGAAAATTTTGCACCACGTAAATCCCATAAGACAATATCTAACTCTGCCCTTTGACATTCAGTGGCATTATGATTACTGAATCCCTCACTATCAACCCCCACAGGAACCGTTGACCAGAATGGTGACTTTATTCACCATAGACTGTGGATACAACAGTAGAGGCAAGGAATACCACAGTGTGTAACTCCCCTCCTCACTCCCCAAAACCTGTCCACCATCTACAAGTCAGGAATGGAATACTCCCCACTTGCATGGATGGGTGCAGCTCCAAAAACACTTAAGATTCTTGACACAATTAAGTATAAAGTAGTCCACTTGATTGGCTTCACATCCACAGGCGCCCACATCCTCCACCACCAATGCTCAATGCTCAGTAGCAGCAGTGTGCACCATCTTTAAAATGCACTGCAGAAATTCACCAAAGATCATAAGACAGCACATTTTAACCTCCACCCACTACTATCCAGAAGAACAAGGGCAGCAGATATATGGGAATACCTCTGCCTGTAAGCTCCCCACCATGCCACACCATTCTGACATTCCTTCACAGTCACTGGGTCAAAATCCTGGAATCCCACCCTATTGGCATCATGGGTATACTTGACAGCACATAGACAGCAAAAGCTCAGAAAGGCATCTCAGCACCACCTTTTCAAGGGCAATTGGACTGGAGGTTGGCTAACATTGTGCCACTGTTTAAGAAAGGTGGTAAGAAAAAGCCAGGGAGGTATAGACTGGTGAGCCTGACATCTGTGGTGGGCAAGTTGTTGGAGGAAGTCCTGAGGGTCAGGCTTTATATGTATTTGGAAAGGTGAGGACTGATTAGGGATAATCAATATGGCTTTGCATTTGGGAAATCGTGTCACACTAATTTGATTGAGTTTTTTGAAGAAGTAACAAAGAGGATTGATGAGGAGAGAGCGGTTGATGTGATCTACATGGATTTCAGTAAGGTGTTCGACAAGGTTCCTTGTGGTAGACTGGTTAGCAAGGTTAGATCACATGGAATACAGGAAGAACTAACTATTTGAATACAGAACTGGCTCGAAGGTAGAAGACAGAGGGTGACGGTGGAGGGTTGCTTTTCAGACTGGACGTCTGTGACCAGCAGTGTGCCATAAGGATCGGTGCTGGGTCCACTGCTTTTTGTCATTTATATAAATGATTTGGATGTGAGCATAGGAGGTATGGTTAGTAAGTTTGCAGGTGACACCAAAATTGGAGGTGTGGTGGACGGTGAAGAAAGTTACCTCAGAGTACAACAGGATTTTGATCATTTGGGCCAATGGGCCAAGGAACAGCAGACAGAATTTAATTTAGATAAATGTGAGGTGCTGCATTTTGGAAAGGCAAATCAGGGCAGGACATAAACACTTATTGGCAAGGTCGTGAGAAGTGTTGCTGAACAGAGACCTTGGAGTGCAGATTCATAGTTCCTTGAAAGTGGAGTTGCAGGTAGATAGGATAGTGAAGAAGGTGTTTGGTGTGCTTGCCTTTATTGGTCAGTGCATTGAGTAAAGGAGTTGGGAGGTCATGTTGGAGCTGCACAGGACATTGGTTCAGCCACTTTTGGAGTGTTGCGTGCAATTCTGGTTTCCCACCTACAGGAAGGATGTTGTGAAACTTTGAAGGGTTCAGAAAAGATGTTGCCAGGTTTGAGCTATAGGGAGAGACTGAATAGGCTGGGGCTGTTTTCCCTAGAATGTTGGAGGCTGAGTGGTGACCTGATGGAGGTTTATAAAATCATGAGGGGCATGGATAGGGTGATAGGCAAGGTCTTTTCTCAGGTGAGGGAGTTCAAAACCAAAGGGCATAGGTTTAAGGTAAGAGGGGAAAGATATAAGAGGGACCTAAGGAGCAACCTTTTCATACAGAGTGTGGTGCGTGTGTGGAATGAGCTGCCAGAGGAAGTGGTGGAGACTGGTACAATTACAACATTTAAAAGATAAGAGTTTAGAGTGATATGGGCCAAATGTTGGCAGATGGGACTAGATTTATATAGGATATTTGGTCAGCATGGACAGGTTGAACCAAAGTGTCTGTTTCTGTGCTGTATATCTCTATGACTCTAACTGGAGACAGGCAATAACTGTTTAGCCCAGCCAGCCGTGTCCACATCTGACAAGTGAATTCTCAATATTGCTTCTCAGGATGGACACTTTCAATCATTCATTCATCTACCAGCACAGATCTACATATTATTATGATCCAAATATGTTGGACGAAATCTTCTCAGTCACTGGGCATCTTGGGCCAAGGCGAAATAATTGGGAATAGCCTGTGAAATATCCAGTGAGGTCTTTCTTGACTTTGAGACCAAAATGTCACATTTGGCAACCAAGTTCTGGATGGTGGGACAAGGTTCTAACTAGTAAGTGTTGAGAGGCCTTTTAACATGAATTATCTCTCATTATCACCCTCATTAGTACTTAATTTTGCCTCACAAATTTTCAGTGTCTCATCCTCTCACCAACCCAATTGAAACTACATGCTGAGATTTCCCGACCTGAAATTCAGAATGTGTACCTAATAACTCCAGCTTGTAAAAACTGGAAGATGCTGTAAATCAGGAACAAAAATAAAGTTGCTGGAAAAGCTCAGCAGGTCTGGCAGCATCTGTAAAGGAAAAAACAGAGTTGACATTTCAGGTCCGGTGACCCTTCCTCAGAACTGGAAGGATCTGAAGAACTGAGTAAGAGTCACTGGATCCAAAACATTAACTCTGTTTTTTCCTTCACAGATACTGCCAGACCTGCTGAGCTTTTCCAGCAACTTCTGTTTTTAGAACATAGAACATTACAGCGCAGTACAGGCCCTTCGGCCCTCGATGTTGCGCCGATCTGTGAAACCAAACTGAAGCCCATCTAACCTACACTATTCCATTATCATCCATATGTTTATCCAATGACCATTTAAGTGCCCTTAAAGTTGGCGAGTCTACTACTGTTACAGGCAGGGCATTCCACGCCCTTACTACTCGCTGAGTAAAGAACCTACCTCTGACATCTGTCCTATATCTAACTCGTAGTTCACTTCTCCAGAAATCCATTTCGGAGACCAGCCACCAACATCTCAGGGCATACTTTGTGGGCAGTGGCTGCATGTACCCCATGTCCACAGACCTTGGCATTCAATAAGTATCGGTCTTGCAGTACAGTTTTACAGTTCAATGCTGTACTTTAATTACACCATCGCCTTCCATTGCAATGCTGCTGTAAGGACACTTTACACACAGGGACAAGCACCAAGCTCACCATTTGGACCAGGGGCATTTCAGGGCTGCCTGTCTGCACTTTTAATACCCACTCATAAGCATCCCTGCTTTGCCTTGTCTGTTTGCACTTTTCCCTCTCAACCAGAGCTTAAAGATTCAAAGTTCTCTGTCTCACCTTTCTGTTCAGTGCAGACAGAAAGCCAGGCAGCTTGCCCTGGATATCAGCAGTCATCAGTCAATGGAGTAAACATATTGCTGTGTGCCACATTATCTCAATATCACATCAATAATGCACCAGGAACCTGTGCAGCAAACATACTGCATGCACATCAACCAAATAACTTTGTCTCAAAGTTGAAGAGGAGTCATCCTCAGTTAAGTCACTGAGGACTACAGTCAGGGAATCATGTCACAGTAAGTCAAGGGCAGCCTCCACTATCAATCTGAAGCTTGGGCAGGGTCAGTTGTCTACTCACGGTGGTCATGGTCAGGATCCTATCCTCAGAGGTGTAAGGAGCTGAATGTTGGGCACCCTACCACCTGTCTTGACTCTTTCTGCCCTACTATGGGCTGATTTCTTTCAGAATAGAACATAGAACATTACAGTGCAGTACAGGCCCTTCGGCCCTCGATGTTGCGCCGACCTGTGAAACCAATCTGAAGCCCATCTAACCTACACTATTCCATTATCATCCATATGTTTATCCAATGACCATTTAAATGCCCTTAAAGTTGGCGAGTCTACTACTGTTGCAGGCAGGGCATTCTACGCCCTTACTACTCTCCGAGTAAAGAACCTACCTCTGACATCTGTCCTATATCTATCACCCCTCAGTTTAAAGCTATGTCCCCTCGTGCTAGCCATCACCATCCGAGGAAAAAGGCACTCGCTGTCCACCCTATCTAATCCTCTGATCATCTTGTATGTCTCTATTAAGTCACCTCTTAACCTGCTTCTCTCTAACGAAAACAGCCTCAAGTGCCTCAGCCTTTCCTCATAAGACCTTCCCTCCATACCAGGCAACATCCTGGTAAATCTCCTCTGCACCCTTTCCAATGCTTCCACATCCTTCCTATAATGCGGCGACCAGAACTGTACGCAATACTCCAAGTGCGGCCGCACCAGAGTTTTGTACAGCTGCAACATGACCTCATGGCTCCGAAACTCAATCCCTCTACCAATAAAACCTAACATACCGTACGCCTTCTTAACAACCCTATCAACCTGGGTGGCAACTTTCAGGGATCGATACACATGGACACCGAGATCTCTCTGCTCAACCACACTACCAAGAATCTTACCATTAGCCCAGTACTCTGTATTCCTGTTACTCCTTCCAAAGTGAATCACCTCACACTTTTCCGCATTAAACTCCATTTGCCACCTCTCAGCCCAGCTCTGCAGCTTATCTTTGTCCCTCTGTAACCTGCAACATCCTTCCGCACTATCCACAACTCCACTGACTTTGGTGTCATCCGCAAATTTACTAACCCATCCTTCTACGCCCTCATCCAGGTCATTTATAAAAATGACAAACAGCAGTGGTCCCAAAACAGATCCTTGAGGTACACCACTAGTAACTGAACTCCAGGATGAACATTTCCCATCAACCACCACCCTCTGTCTTCTTACAGCTAGCCAATTTCTGATCCAAATTGCTAAATCACCCTCAATCCCATGCCTCCATATTTTCTGCAATAGCCTACCATGGGGAACCTTATCAAACGCTTTATTGAAATCCATATACACCACATCAACCGCTTTACCCTCATCCACCTGTTTGGTCACCTTCTCAAAGAACTCAATAAGGTTTGTGAGGCACGACCTACCCTTCACAAAACCGTGTTGACTATCCCTAATCAAATTATTCCTTTCTATCTCTTATAATCCTTTCCAACACTTTACCCACAACCGAAGTAAGGCTCACTGGTCTATAATTACCAGGGTTGTCTCTACTCCCCTTCTTGAACAAGGGGACAACGTTTGCTATCCTCCAGTCTTCTGGCACTATTCCTATAGACAATGACGACATAAAGATCAAAGCCAAAGGCTCTGCAATCTCCTCCCCAGCTTCCCAGAGAATCCTAGGATAAATCCCATCCGGCCCAGGGGACTTATCTATTTTCACATTTTCCAGAATTGCTAACACCTCCTCCTTATGAACCTCAATCCCGTCTAGTCTAATAGCCTGTATCTCAGTATTCTCCTCGACAGCATTGTCTTTTTCCTGTGTGAATACTGACAAAAAATATTCATTTGGCGCCTCTCCTATCTCTTCGGTCTCCACGCACAATTTCCCACTACTGTCCTTGACTGGCCCTAATCTTACTCCAGTCGTTCTTTTATTCCTGACATACCTATAGAAAGCTTTAGGGTTTTCCTTGATCCTACCTGCTAAAGACTTCTCATGTCCCCTCCTGGCTCTTCTTAGCTCTCTCTTTAGGTCCTTCCTGGCTAACTTGTAACTCTCAAGCGCCCTAGCTGAGCCTTCACGCCTCATCTTTACATAAGCCTCCTTCTTCCTCTTGACGAGAGATTCAACTTCTTTAGTAAACCATGGTTCCCTCGCTTGACCACTTCCTCCCTGCCTGACAGGTACGTACTTATCAAGAACACACAGTAGCTGTTCCTTGAACAAGCTCCACATTTCAATTGTGCCCAGCCCCTGCAGTTTCCTTCTCCATCCTGTGCATCCTAAATCTTGCCTAATCGCCTCATAATTGCCTTTTGCCCAGCTATACCTCTTGCCCTGCAAGATAGGTATATACCTATCCCTTTCCATCGCTAAAGTAAATGTAACCGAATTGTGGTCACTATCACCAAAGTGTTCACCGACCTCCAAATCTAACACCTGACCTGGTTCATTACCCAGTACCAAATCCAATGTGGCCTTGCCTCTTGTTGGCCTATCTACATACTGTGTCAGGAAACCCTCCTGCACACATTGGACAAAAACTGACCCATCTAAAGTACTCGAACTATAGCGTTTCCAGTCAATATTTGGAAAGTTAAAGTCCCCCATAACAACTACCCTGTTACTTTCGCTCCTATCCAGAATCATCTTTGCAATCCTTTCCTTTACATCTCTGGAACTTTTCGGCGGCCTATAGAAAACTCCCAACAGGGTGACCTCTCCTTTCCTGTTTCTAACCTCAGCCCATACTACCTCAGTAGACGAGTCCTCATCAAACGTCCTTTCTGCCACTGTAATAGTGTCATTGACTAACAATGCCACACCTCCCCCTCTTTTACCACCTTCCCTGATCTTACTGAAACATCTAAACCCCGGAACCTGCAACAACCATTCCTGTCCCTGCTCTAGCCATGTCTCCGAAATGGCCACAACATCGAAGTCCCAGGTACCAACCCATGCTGCAAGTTCACCCACCTTATTCCGGATGCTCCTGGCATTGAAGTAGACACACTTCAAACCACCTTCCTGTCTGCCGGTACACTCCTGCGACCTTGAAACCTTATTCATGACCTCACTACTCTCAACCTCCTGTACACTGGAGCTATAATTCAGGTTCCCGTCCCCCTGTTGAATTAGTTTAAACCCTCCCGAAGAGCATTAGCAAATTTCCCCCCCCAGGATATTGGTACCCCTCTGGTTCAGGTGTAGACCATCCCGTTTGTAGAGGTCCCACCTACCCCAGAATGAGTCCCAATTATCCAGGTATCTGAATCCCTCCCTCCTGCACCATCCCTGTAGCCACATGTTCAACTGCTCTCTCTCCCTATTCCTCGCCTTGCTAGCATGTGGCACGGGTAACAAACCAGAGATAACAACTCCGTTTGTTCTGGCTCTAAGCTTCCACCCTAGCTCCTTGAATTTCTGCCTTACGTCCCCATCCCTTTTCCTACCTATGTCATTGGTGCCTATGTGGACCACGACTTGGGGCTGCTCCCCCTCCCCCTTAAGGATCCCGAAAACACGATCCGAGACATCACAGACCCTGGCACCTGGGAGGCAACACACCAACTGCGAGTCTGTCTCGTTCCCACAGAATCTCCTGTCTGTCCCCCTAACTATGGAGTCCCCAATGACTAATGCTCTCCTCCTCTCCTCCCTTCCCTTCTGAGCAACAGGGACAGACTCTGTGCCAGAGACGTGTACCCTATGGCTTACCCCGGTAAGTCGTCCCCCCCAGCAGTATCCAAAATGGTATACTTGTTATTGAGGGGAACGGCCTCAGAGGATCCCTGCACTGTCTGCCTGTTCCCTTTCCGTCCCCTGACTGTCACCCATCTACCTTTTTCCTGTACCTGAGGTGTGACTACCACCCTGTAACTCCTCTCAATTACCCCCTCAGCCTCCCAAATGATCTGAAGTTCATCCAGTTCCAGCTCCAGTTCCGTAACGTGGTTTCCGAGGAGCTGGAGTTGGGTGCACTTCCCGCAAATGAAGTCAGTGGGGACACTAGTGGTGACCCTTACATCCCACATTCTACAGGAGGAGCATGCAACTGCCCTAACACCCATTCCCACTGTTCTGAATTCCAGAAAAAAAAAATAGTAACCTTACCAAATCGACGCTCAGAACTTTTTTTTTGGTTAGAGGAGGAGGATGGGTGGGAGATACTACCTAAATAGTGTTTCAGGTAAAGCAACCGCCCAAATATATTACCTCACTTACTCAGCCGTCCCGTGTCTGCTCCTGCTCAGCGTGTGCTCCGCCTATTCACGAGGTAAGTTTTTAAAGGATTAACTTACCTTCACGGCAGCCCCCTGGTCCTCGCTGTCACTGCTCCCGCTGCTGCTGCAAAAATGGAGGCCGCTGATCCCACGAGGTAAGCTTTTAAACGATTAACTTACCTTCACGGCAGCCCCCTGGTCCTCGCTCTCACTGCTCTCGCTGCTGCTGCAAAAATGGAGATGAAAGTGGCTGGCATAGCTGTTAGTGCTGATTCAAGTGGCTGAAAAGTGGCAAGTTGTCTCAAGTGTGTGAATACGTAGTGCAGAGGCTGTAAGGGTCGTGGTTGAGAATGAGTGAGGGAAGATCTTGCATGTGACCATGAGTGTGGTAAAGCATGAGCCCTGGTGGAAGGTGAGTGCAGTAGCAGAGATACAGTGGGTGTGAGGTAGCATGGTGATCCCTTACCCTGACCATCATTCTAGAAACAGCATATCTGTCCTCAGCACCACCTCAACCAACAGGATCTCTAGCTTCCTGTCCATAAAGTGGCATATCAATTTTGCCTTATTTGCAAAAACGGAGCAATTACCGTGAACCATGCAGGATAACTCCTGACTGCCAGTGCTTGACCAGGTGCACAACAGCCTTTTACACAATTCAGCCCCTTGGACCTACTCTGTCATTTAATACGATTTCAACTTCGGTCTCAAATCCACTTTCCTACTTCATAACCCTTCTCCATAATCCTTCAACCCATTACTAATCGAAAATCAGTCAATTTCCTCCTTAAATTTACTCAATGTCCTGTCATTCACCATACTCAGGGGCAGTGATTCCAAAGATTCCAGTTTGCAAAATCAGATCTACCCATGAATTCATTCAACTCCACTCAGATTTGATTTGATTTGATTTATTGTTGTCACATATATCGAGGTACGGTGAAAAGTATTGTTTTGCGTGCTAACCAAACAAATCATACCTTACATAAGTATATCAGGGTCTTGCTTTTTTCCTTTATTCATTTGTGGGATGTGGGCATCACTGGCTGGCCAGCATTTATTGTCTGTTCCTAGTTGCCCTTGGGAAGGTGGTGATGAGCTGCCTTCTTGAACTGCTGCAGTCCACCTGCTGTGGGTTGACCCGCAATGCCATTGAGGAGGGAATTCCAGGATTTTGACCAGCGATAGTGAAGGAACAGCAAAATATTTCCAAGTCAGGACGCTGAGCGGCTCCGAGGGGAACTTGAGGATGGTGGTGTTCCCATATATCTGCTGCCTTTGTCCTTCCAGATAGAAGTGGTCGTGTGTTTGGAAGGTGCTGTCTGAGGATCTTCAGTGAATTTCTGTAGGCATCTTTTAGATAGTATTCACTGCTGCTACAGAGGGTCAATGGTGGAGGGAGTGGATGTTTATGGATGTGGTGCCAATCAAGCGGACTGCTTTGTCTTGGATGATATCAAGCTTCTTGAGTGTTGTTGGGGCTGCACTCATCCAGGCAAGTGGGGAGTATTCCATCACACTCCTGACTTGTGCCTTGTAGATGATGGACAGGCTTTGAGGAGTTAGGAAGTAAGTTACTCGTCGCAGTATTCATAGCTTCTGACCTGTTCTTGTAGCCACTCCGTTTATGTAGTGAGTCCAGTTGAGTTTCTGGTCAATGATAACCCCCAGGACATTGACAGTGGGGAATTCAGTAAGGAGCAAAGAATAGGTGTTTGGGGATAGAGCCCAAAGAGAGAGAATGACAGTTGGATAGACAAAGGTGTGAATAACGATCTGGCTAGGAGGACGAATAGCTGTTAATGGAGACTGTTAGTAGCCAACAGTGGGTTGTTTTTAATCACAGACTGTGAGATAACAAGGCCTGGTGTGTGGGGGTGGGACTTGGACATAGGAGAGTTCAAGCCCTAAAGTTATTGAACTCGCTATTGAGTCCAGAAGGCTGCAGGGACCCCAATTGGAAAATAAGATGTCATTCTTCCAGCTTACGCTGATCTTCGCTGGAGCACTGCAGTAAGCCTGATATGAAGATATTGACCAGGGAACAGGGTGGTGTGTTGAAGTGGCAGGCAACTGGAAGCTCAAGGTCATTTTTGTGGGCAGAACGTAGGTATTCTGCGAAGCAGTAACCCAGTCTTCTCTTCACACCCAATGTAGAGGTAACCACGAGACAGTAAGGACTGCAGATGCTGGAAGCTAGAGTCAATAAATGTGGAGCTGGAAAAGCACTGCAGGTCAGACAGCATCCGAGGAACAGGAAAGTCAACATTTCTGCCTGAAACCCTTCATCAGGACTGCCCTGAAGATCTTCAACCACACCTTGAAGAAGTTTTCCTGCTCCCTCCGAAGAGAACTCAGTGAGTCTGTCTCCCACTGCAACCCTTTGGTTAACTCCTCTGGCCTGAAGCTCTTTGACCAGTCCTGACGAAGGTTTCCGGCCCAAAATGTTGACTTGCCTGCTCCTCGGATGCTGTCCGACCCACTGTGCTTTTACAGCTCCACATTTATTGACTCGAGCTTCCAGTGTCTGCAGTCCTTACTATCTCCAAGTCACTGAAAACCATACTGCAAAGTCTGTTTGAAGGATGCCCACCTTGAAGAAGTTTTCCTCCTCCCCCAGAAGAGAGCTCAATGAGCCTTTCTCCCACTGCAAGCCCCTGGTTATCTCATCTGTCCTGAAGCTCTTCAACCAGCAGTCCTGACAAAATGTTTCGGTCCAAAACATTGACTTTCCTGCTCCTTGGATGCTGTCTGACATGCTGTCCTTTTCCAACTCCACATTTATTGGTTTTGGCTAGAGGAGACCACGTTGTGAGCAGCGAATGCAATAGACTAGATTGTGTGAAGTGCAGGTAAAGCGCTGCTTCACCTGAAAGGTATGTTTGGGCCCTTGGATACTGAGGAGGGAGGAGGTAAATGGGCAAGTGTCACACCTTCGGTGATTGCAGGGAAAAGGTACTGTTGGACTGTCAGGGGGATGTCACCTATAGCAAGGTGACTAAAACTAAACACAATACTCCCAAGTGCGGCCTCACCAACCTCATCAATGTCATGTACAACTGCAGCATAACTTCCCAACTTCTATATTCAGTGCCCTGACTGATGAAGGCCAGTGTGCCAAAAGTCGTCTTCACTGCCCTGTCTACCTGTGACTCCACTTTCAGAGAGCTGAACACCTGAACTCCAAGGTCCCTCTGTTCCACTACACTCCTTAAGGCACTACCATTCACCATGAAACTCCTACCTTGATTTGACTTCCCAAAATGCAACACCTCACACTTATCTATATTAAACTCCATTTGCCATTTCTTGGCCCACTTCCCCAGCTGATCAAGATCCTGCTGCAATTTCTGATGGCCTTCCTCACTATCCATAATACTGCCTATTTTAGTGTCATCTGCAAACTTAATAATCATGCCTTGTCCATTCTCACCCGAATCATTGATATAGATAACAAACATTAGTGGGCCCAGCACCGACCCCTGACGCACACCACTAGTCATAGGCTTCCAGTCCGACAAGGATCCTTCTACTATTACTCTCTGATTCCGACCATCAAGCCAATTGTGTATCCAGTTTGCCAACTCTCCTTGGCTTCCATGTGATCTAACCTTCCGGAACAGCCTACCATGTGGAACCTTGTCAAAGGCCTTACTGAAATCCATATAGATTACGTCTAACGCCCTGCCCTCTTCAACCTTCCTGGTCACTTCCATCAAAGTTGAGGAAGAAGATGGACATTTCAGAAGTTCCCTTGTCGAAGTTGGCATCGTCAGAACACGTGATGGAGATGGACGAACTGGCAGAATGGAATAGAGTCTTTACAGGAAGCAGGATGTGAGGATGTATAGTCTAGTTAAGAACAAAGAACAAAGAAAATTACAGCACAGGAACAGGCCCTTCGGCCCTCCAAGCCTGCACCGATCCAGATCCTCTATCTAAACCTGTCGCCTATTTTCCAAGGATCTGTATCCCTCTGCTCCTTGCCCATTCATGTATCTGTCTAGATACATCTTAAATGATGCTATCGTGCCCACCTCTACCACATCCATTGGCAACACGTTCCAGGCACCCACCACCCTCTGCGTAAAGAACTTTCCACACATATTTCCCTTAAACTTTTCCCCTCTCACCTTGAATTCATGACCCCTAATAATTGAGTCCCCCACTCTGGGAAAAAGCTTCTTGCTATCCACCCTGTCTATAGGTCTCATGATTTTGTAGACCTCAATCAGGTCCCCCCTCAACCTCCGTCTTTCGAATATAAATAATCCTAATCTACTCAACCTCTCTTCATAGTTAGTGCCCTCCATACCAGGCAACATACTGGTGAACCTCCTCTGCACCCTCTCCAAAGCATCCACATCCTTTTGGTAATGTGGCAACCAGAACTGTATGTAGTATTCCAAATGTGGTCGAACCAAAGTCCTATACAACTGTAACATGGCCTGCCAACTCTTGTACTCAATATCCCATCCGATGAATGAAAGCATGCTGTATGCCTTCTTGACCACTCTATCCACCTGCGTTGCCGGCTTCAGGGTACAATGGACCTGAACACCCAGACCTCTCTGTGCATCAATTTTCCCCAGGGCTTTTCCATTTACCACATAGTTCGCTCTTGAATTGGATCTTCCAAAATGCATCACCTCACATTTGCCTGGATTGAACTCCATCTGCCATTTCTCCGCCCAACTCTCCAATCTATCTATATTCTGCTGTATTCTCCGACAGTCCCCTTCACTATCTGCTATTCCACCAATCTTAGTGTCATCTGCAAACTTGCTAATCAGACCATCTGTACCTTCCTCCAGATCATTTATGTATATCACAAACAACAGTGGTCCCAACACAGATCCCTGTGGAACACCACTGGTCATAGTTCTCCATTTTGAGAAACTTTCTTCCACTATAACTCTCTGTCTCCTGTTGCCCAGCCAGTTCTCTATCCATCTAGCTAGTACACCCTCGACCCCATGCGACTTCACTTTCTCCATCAGCCTACCATGGGGAACCTTATCAAACGCCTTACTGAAGTCCATGTATATGACATCTACAGCCCTTCCCTCATCTATCAACTTTGTCACTTCCTCAAAGAATTCTATCAAGTTGATAAGACATGACCTTCCCGGCACAAAACCATGCTGCCTATTACTAATAAACCCATTTACCTCCAAATGTAAATAGATCCTATCCCTCAGTATCTTCTCCAGTAGCTTCCCCACCACTGACGTCAGGCTCACCGGTCTATAATTACCTGGATTATTCTTGCTACCCTTCTTAAACAAGGGTACTGTGGGAGTTGGCAGGTTTACAATGGATATTAGTGGCCAGTCTATCTCTAGAAAAAGAAACAGAGATGTTGAGGCAGGGAAAGCAGCAGTCAAAGATTGACAGTTGAAAGTAGGGAAATTGGAAGCAAAATCGATAAACCTTTCCAATCCCAGATGAGAGAAGGAAGCGGCAGGGATGTATCGATATATCAGATATATTGGAGAAGCAGTTGTGGGTGGGGGTCAGAATAGGACTGAAACAAGGACTGGTCCACGCACCCCACAAAGAGACAGGCATATTTAGGGTCCTTATGGGACCAGTGGAACTCACCACCCTGTTTCCTGGCCAATATCCCCGTCTCAGGCTTGCTGCAGTGGTCCAACGAAGCTCAGCAAAAACTGGAGAAACAACACCTCATTTTCCACTTGGGGACCCTGCAGCCTTCTGGATTCAATATCAAGTTCATTAACGTTAGGGCTTGAACTCTTCCCATGTCCTAGCCCCTACCCCCACACACGAGACCTCGTGATCACATATTCTGCAATTATATGCCACCCATTGTTAGCCACTAACAGTCGCCATTAACAGCTATTCATCCTCTAGCCAGATCATTACCCACACTTTTGTCTGTCCAACTATTCTTCTCTCTCTTTGGGCTCTATCCCCAATCACCTATCTTTTACTCCTTACCCCCTCCCCCTACCCTATCTTCTGCATAAAAACTGACATCTTCCTAGCTACCATCAGTTCTGTGGAAGGGTCACTAGACCCGAAACATTAACTCTGCCAGACCTGCTGAGCTTTTCCAGCAATTTCTGTTTGCATCTCTGTAATTTCTTGTGGTCTTGGGCAGAGCAGTTGCCATACCAAGCTGTGATGCATCAAGATAGGATGTTTTCTGTGGTGCATCTATAAAAATTAGTATGAGTTATTGTGGACAGCCAAATTCCCTGAGCCTTCTGAGAAAGTAGAGATGTTGGTGTGTTATCTTGACTGTAGTGTTGGCATGGACAAGGACAGATTGTTGGTGAAATTTACTCCTAGGAACCTGAAGCTCTCAATCACCTCCACCTCAGCACCGTTGATACAGACAGGGGCATGTTCTCCACTGCACTTCCTGAAGTCAATGACTGGCCCCTTTGTTTTGCTGACAGTGAGGGAGGGATTGTTGACTCCACACCATGCCACTAAACTATCTCTATCCTGTATTCTATCTCGTTGTTGTTTCAAATCCGACCCACTGCAATAGTGTCATCAGTAAATTTATAAATAGAGTTAGAGCTGAATCTGGCCACGTAGTTGTGAGTGTACAAAGTATTATTATGGAGATAGGGATGTTAAATGAAAGAAGATCCCTGATATTCACTTTATAACTAACTAGTTACAATTTATTTATTTAACCCAAACAATGAACAAATTACCAGAATTATTAACAAACCAAACAATTCCCTCTTAACTACTAAGCCTTCCCTAACTGAACTAAATTCTACTTGTATGCTGTTCCAGTAAACACAAGTCCCACTTATGTAAACCCGAGTAATAAGAAAATAAAACTTCATCTCTCAAAGTCTACATGCCTTTCTTCTGCTGTTCTCAAGTCATAACCACTTTTCCTCCACTGATCCAGCTGTCAGGGATGTTTTTTCTGTGAAGTCTTCAGAGAGGACTCTTAGCTAGTTGCCAAAACATCAAAACAAGCCTAAGGTTTCCAATCACACAGCTAATTGATACATTTTTCAGTTTTAGAACTGGCTGTAACAATTCAGCTGCTTACAGACACATTTTTGTTTAAATCCCCAAGCTCAGAAAAGCATATCACCTCTTAAAGGGACTGCGGACTCTTCCCCCTTATCATTTTTTTACAAACAAATTCTAGCTTCCTGCCTTCCATTTCACAATTAGTCTACACAACTTTGTAACACCTTCACCCTTAAGAAAAAAAAGAACTATTACTATGAAAAAATTACATTTTTAAAAATCTTAACACCATTATCATGAGATACAAAGGTCAGTAATCTAAAGTTACACCTTTCATACTAATTCTGCATGCATATGTAACATATGTACCGGTTCTAATCTACATATTTTCTTTAAAACCCACGATAATGCAACTTCAATAACATTCTTACAACCCGCAACATGTACAATCTGAAAATTAAATGCCTGTAACATATGACTCCAATGAAATAGTCTCGTATTCTTGTCCTTAGATTTTGCAAAAAGGTGAGAGGGTTATGGTCTCAATACACAACATCTCCAAAACATTGTTTGTAACATAAACATTAAAATGTTGTAAGGCCAGTACCAAACTCAATAACACTTTTTCAATGATGGAGTATTTTCTCTGGTAGATATTGAGTTTCTTAATAAATAACCAATTGGCCTTTCAATTCTGCTATCATGCTCCTGTATCAGCAAATCTGCAATCCCTGCATCGTTGGCAATGATAGCGCTTTTAAAAGGTTTCAACAAATTTGGTGTGGCTAAAACTGGTGCAGTGGTTAACAGGGTTTTTAAATTCTCAAATTCCTGCTAGCATTGTTCTGTACACCAAAATTTCGTATTGTTCTTTCGCAAATCCGTCAGGGGTGCCACCACGCTACTAAAGTATGATACAAACTTCTGGTAGAATCCATTCAGTCCCAAAATTCAAAGAACTTTTTTAATCAAGGATAGTCTTGGAAATTCCTCAATGGCCTTTGTCTTCATGTTCCTCGGGGTCTTCCTTCCATGTCTGAACTTGTGTCCCGAGAACATCACTTCTGCTTTTGCGAATTCAGATTTTGCTAAATTTATAACCAGTTTTGCCTCCTGTAGTCTTTCAAAGAGCTCTGCCAAATGCACCATGTGATCTTTCCATGAATGGCTAAAGATCACTAAGTCATCTAGATAGACACAATTAATCAATCTTTCCACAATTCTTTTCATAAGTCTTTGAAATGTGGCTGGTGCCTTCTTCATTCCAAACGGCATTGCATTATATTGATACAGCCCATTTGTTGCTCTCTCCGACAGAGGTACTTGCCAGTAACCATGAAGTAATTCTAACTTTGTGATGTAAGTGGCTTGTCCAACGTTTTCCACACAGTCCTCCAGCCTTGGAATTGGGTATGATTCCGATTGAGCTATGGCACTGACCTTCCGATAGTCCATGCAGAATCATTGAGTACCATCAGTTGTGGGAACCAACACAATCGGTGAACTCCACTCGCTTTGACTTGGTTTGATGACGTCTTCTTGGAGCAACACTTCCACTTCCTTCTATACCTGTGTGGCTTTGAGAGGATTAAATCTAAAGGGGTGTTGTTTTATCGGAGAAGCATTCTCTACTTCAACCGCATGTACTGTGGTATTAGTCTTCCCCATTCTGTTCCTACATTTGTCTTCATATTTCTGCAACCAACCTTTCAATTCAGTTCTGTGTTCCTGGTACAGATATCTCACTATCCCATCCCATTCTCCAGAGACTTCCTCATTATTTAGAGATAGCAAGGACAGCAGATGCTGGAGTCAGAGATAACACAGTGTGGAGCTGGAGGAACAGAGCAGGCCAGGCAGCATCAGAAGAACAGGAAAGGTGATGATTAGGATCAGGACCCTTCTTCAGAAATGGGGAGGGGAATGGAGTTTAAAAATAAATAGAAAGAGGAAGGGTGGGGCTGGGGAAGGTAGGTGGGATGGTGAAAGGCGAGTGCAACTAGGGAATGGTGTAAATTAGTCAGTGAGGTGGGAGGGGCGAATAGGTGGGAGGGAACATGGACTGGTTGTGTCAAGTCAAGGAGGCAGGAATGAGCGCGAGAGGCTGAGGATGGGGAGATTTTAAAACTGGTGAATCCCATGTTTAGGCCATCAGGCTGTAGACTCCTGAGATGGAGTATGAGGTGCTACTCCTGCAGTTTGCGGGTGATGTCATTGAAATACTGGCGGAGGCCCAGGATGGACATGTCACCCAGGGAGTGGGAGGGGGAGTTAAAATGGTTCGCGACCAGAAGGTGTTGTCATTTGTTGCATAGAGAGTGCAGATGCTCAACAAAATGGTCTCCGAGTCTACAGCTGGTCTCACCAATGTAGAGGAGACTACATCAGGAGCAGCGGATGCAGTAGACCAAGTTGACAGATGTGCAGGTGAACCCCTGTCTAATGTGGAAAGTTTGTTTTGTGCCTTGAATGCGACTCCCTCACCTGCTCCACACCCCCCACTAACCCCAGCCCCCCCGGCACCTTTCCCTGCAACCACAGGACATGCTACACCTGCCCCTACACTTACCCCCTCACCTCCATTCAACAAACAACAATACCTTCCGGTCGCGAACCATTTTAACTCCCCCTCCCACTCCCTGGGTGACATGTCCATCCTGGGCCTCCTCCAGTGTCACCCACAAACTGGAGGAGCAGCACTTCACATTCCTCCTCGGGAGTCTACAGCCCAATGATCTAAATGTGATTTTACCAGTTTCAAAATCTCCCCACCCCCGGCCTCATCCCATGACTAAGCCTTCCTGTCATCCCCGCCTCCTTGACCTGACACAACCTGTTCACCTTCTCTCCCACTTATCTTCCCCCCCACCTCACTGACCAATCCCCACCACTCCCTACCTGCACTCACCTATCACCATCCCACCTACCTTCCCCAGCCCCACCCCTCCTCTCTCTATTTATTTCTGAGCTCCCTTCCCCCTCCCCTTTACTGAAGAAGGGTCCTGACCTAAAACATCAACTTTCCTGTTCCTCTGATGCTGCCTGGCCTGCTGTGTTCCTCCAGCTTCACACTGTGTTATCTCTTCCTCATTATTTAACTTATTTTGACTGACATCAAAATCCAAATCTCTGGATTTGATCCCTCACTCTGAGTGGCAGTAATTAATATCTGTTTCTCTGGTTCCCTTTCCCTGAGATAGTAAAGTTTCAGCATATTCACATGACATGCCCGATAATACTTTTTTTCTATCTGGTATCTTTACCAGATAATTCACCTGACTTAACTTCTTCTCAATCTGATAGGGACCACTGAACCTTGCTTTGATGGATCTCCTACCACTGGTAACAACACCAACACTTTATCCCCATGGGCATACGTATGAATTTTAGATTTGTTATCTGCTTCTTGCTTCATTAGATGTGCCACTTTCATATGTTGTCGAGCTAATTCACTGACTCTGTTTAATCTTTCTCTCACCGCAGATACATAATCCAACTGTGAGATCTCTGACTTCAGATGTATCAACGTTTCCTTAATTAATTTTAAAGGCCCTCTTACTTCATGCCCAAGTATCAACTCAAATGGAGTAAACTGAGTTGATTCATTTGGAGCATCTCTAATGGCAAACAATATAAATGTGATACTTTTATCCCAATCATTTGGGTAATCCTGGCATGAAGCACTCAGCATGGTCTTTAGGGTCTGATGCTACCTTTCCAATGCTCCCTGGGATTCAGGATGGTACGCACTTGACTTAAATTGTTGGATGTCTAAACTACCCATGACTTCCTGAAATAGTTTGGCAGTAAAATTAGACCCTTGGTCTGACTGAATTTCCCTGGGTAATCCACAACGGGTAAAGAAAGCAAGCAGCTCCTCCACAACTCTTTTTGCCTTCACGTTCCATAATGGAATTGCCTTCGCAGATCTGGTAGGAACATCCATTAGGGTTAGCAAATACTGGTTCCCACTTCCGGTTTTAGGGAAGGGACTTACACAATCAATCATAACCCCCATGAAAGATTCTTCAGTTGCAGGAATTGGTATCAAAGGCGCTGGTTTTATTGCTGCCTGTGGTTTTCTTACCATTTGACACATATGACAGGTATGGCAAAATTCAACCACATCCTCATGTAATCCAGGCAAAAAGAAATGTTTTTGTATATTAGCCTGAGTCTTCCTCACTCCTAGATGACCTCCTACCGGTAATCCACATGCTACCCGCAATACTTCCTGTCTGTATACTACCGGCAACACAATCTGGTGCACTTCTCTGCACTAACCTGCTGCAGTCTCCATTTTTGCCTTAGGATTCTATCCTTAACGTAATAACATTCTGAATACACTCTGATTCCTTTTCCGAGTAGGCTTTTTGATATAAACCTTTTATTGTCTCATCTTTTTGTTGTAACTCCAATAATCTTTCAGAACTAAATACCTCTGCCTGATCCTCTTCCTGTTCAGGTTTTTTCTTCACTATTTCATCAAACAGAGTGTCAGCTAATTGGACCTGAACTCCTTCATCTTTCTGTTTGGTTTTTGCTTCTTGCTGTAACTTATCACTGTAGGGTCTTGTTACCACACAGTCCAGAAAAGTTCCAGGGTATTTTTTTTTAACTCCTCAGTTCCTTGGTTTTCCTTCAGCTTCTCCACTACACCTTTGATCCAGCTGGGTCGTTTCCAAGAACATGTATTCATGGACTAGACACTCTTTCAATCACCCCATTGTCACTTCCCCAGTCTTGATTGAACTTTCCAACCTGATCTTAAACAGGGGGATGCTAAATTTCTCTCCATTTATTCCATGGATTACTGCTGTCTCGGGTAACATTTCAGAAGGAGTGCAAATACTTTTGTCTCTTACTATTATATACTGGTTGGCTCCCGTATCTCTCAAGATTTTAACTTCTTTACCTTCTCCCCCTGTTCTTCCTGAGGAAACCTTACGAACAGAGGTGAAGTCTTCGTAGAGATCAGGCACCATTTCACTATCCAGACCGTGACTAGGCTTTACACTCTTCTGCAGCTCCTCAACTTCTCTTGGGATTTCCTTCACTATTTCAAATAATCCCACTGGTTTAGCCTCTTTTACTGCATCCTTTTTCCCAGTGCCTTTCTTAATCGACCAGCACTGTGATTTTATATGTCCCACTCCATTACAGTGAAAACACCTGAGGCCTTTCACCTCCTTTTCATCCACTTGGGTTTTTTTTTTCACCTGTATTAAACTGTTCCCAGTGTGATCTACTTTTTGTTTTTCACTGAAGGATCTCACCTTTTTCCCAATTTCTATCCTTCAAGGAATGAAATTGCTGTCAGAAGCTAAATTTCGATTTATGCACTAATGTGTATTCATCCGCCATCTCTGCAGCTCTTTTCGCTGTTTGAGCTTTCTGTTCCTCAACATGAGTTCTTATTATTTCTGGAAGTGACATTTTAAGATCCTCCAGCAAAATAATCTCTCTGAGAACCTTATATGTCTTTTCTATCTTTAATGCTCTCAATTATCTATCAAAGTTGCTATGTTTAATCCTTTCAAACTCGATATAATTCTGATCTGGTTCCTTCTTTTCAACTTCTAGTTCCAAATTCATCTTTTCCAATGCAAACATTCTTTCCTTTTCTTGCCTCTCTTTTCCCCTTGTTCTCTTTTTTTTTCCCTGGTCTTCTCTCTTTCTTTTTCCCTCTCCTCTCTCTCTCTTTCTTTTGTTTTTCCTCTGTTTGTAACCATAATTCAAACTGTTACAATTCCCTTTCATTCGCTAACTCCAGTTGTCTTATTTGCAATTTAATTTTTCTAGCTCCCCAGCACTTTCCTGTTTCTCTGGTATACCTAAATGCTTGATTAACTCCTTTATAATTTCAGCTTTCCTCTTGTCCCTAGTTAAACCATTTTCTAGCCTGTTTGCTAATTCTAAAAGTGTATCCTTCCTCTATTTTTCAAATTCTCTGGGCAAACTTGGGAAGCATCCTCAAGTCCCAGTACCTCTGTAGCGATATTAAGAGCCATTTCCCTCACTTTTTCTCACCTAAGTTTTATTTAAACATCTAGGACACTAATCCCCAAGTCTGTTTAAATTTGTCCAAGTCCATTCAGATCCCCTACACGAACTGGCCAGATCCCGGATGAGCCCCCAAACTGTTATGGAGAAGGAGAGGTTAAATGAAAGAAAATCCCTCATATTCACTTTATAAGAAACTAGTTACAATTTATTTATTTAATCCTAACAATGAACAAATCAACAGAATTACAAACAAACCAAACAATTCCCCCTTAACTACTAACTCTTCCCTAACTGAACTAAATTCTACTGGTATGCTGTTTCAGTAAACATAAGTCCCACTTATAGAAACCCAAGTAATAAGAGAATAAATTAAAACTTAATCTCTCGAAGTCTACACGCCTTTCTTCAGCTGCTCTCAAGTCATAAATGTTTTTTCTCCGCTGATCGAGATGCCAGGGAGGTTTTCTCTGTGAAGTCTTCTGTGAGGACTCTTAGCTAGAAGTGTCATACTTTTTATGGATAGATGGTGCTTTCTTAGAGAGCTTAGCAATTTCTTGTGAGAGCTAGATGATTTTTTCTCAGATGGCAGTTCGCTCTTACCCTGATTTTCAAAAACTCTCTCCTTGTATACCTTGGATGATATATCAATTTTCTTACAAAAGCATTGGTCTGAGTTTGCCAAAACTATCAGATTTAAATTCAATTGACTTTCAATCATTAAGTGCTAGGTTTAAATTCATTGGCTGATTCCAGCTAGTTGCCAAAGCAACAAAACAAGCCTAAGGTTTCCAATCACACAGCCAACTGATACATGTTTCAATTTTAGAACTGGCTGTACATCTTCAGCTGCTTACAGACACATTTTTATTTAAACCTCCAAGCTTAGAAAGCACATCACCTCTTAAAGGGACTATGCACTCTTCTCCCTTATCATTTTTTTACAAACAAATTCTAGCTTCCTGTTCATGATTACTCTACACAACTTCGTAACAGTATATTAAGGGGCTGAGTACATAGTCTTGCAGAGCACTGGTGTTGAGGGTTATTGTAGAGGTGGTGTTGTTGCCTATCCTTACTGATTGCAGTATACGGCTCAGGAAGTTGAGAATCCAGTTGCAGAGGGGGGAATAGAGTCCTAGGTCTCAAAGTTTAGAGATGGGTTCTATTGGGATTATGGTGTTGAAGGCGGAGCTAAAGTCAATAAATAGGAGTCTGATGTGGGTGTCCTTGTTATCCAGATGCTCCAGGGATGAGTGCAGGGCCAGGGAGATGGCATCTGCCCTGGACCAATTGTGACGGTAAGCAAATTGTAGTGGATCAAGGCAATGTGGGAGGCTGGAGCTGATGTGTGCTATTACTAACCTCTTAAAGTACTTCATAATGATGGATGTCAGAGCCACTGGGTGGTAGTCATTATGGCATATTGCCTGATTTTTCTTTGGCACCGGGATGATTGTGATCTTCTTGAAAGATGGGAACCTCGCATCAGAGTAAGGAGAGATTAAAGATGTCTGCGAATACTTCCACCAGCTGGTCCACACAGAATTTGAGTTCACTTAATGTGGGTTTACCGTCAAGAAGGCCGCACTGATGTCTGTGGCAGTGACTGTGACTACAGGTGCATCCATGGCTTTCGGGGCAGGTGACATCATTTCACTGGCCTTCTGTTCAAAATGAGCATTGAAAGCATTGAGCTCATCTGGGAGGGATGCATTGTTTCTACTCGACTTCACTTTGTAGCCAGTTAATTGTGTAAGCCTTGCCACAGTTGATGTGTGTTCGTGTGGTTAGTCTCGGATTCTATTTTAGTCTGGTATTGTCTCTTCGCATCCCTGATGCCTTTGTGAAGATCATACCTGGATTTCCTATGTAGATCAGGGTCACCTGACTTGAACACCTCAGACCTGGACTTCATTAGGGAGTGGATCTTCCAGTCCATCCATGGTTTGCAGTTGGGGAACATTCAGATTAACTCTTTGGCACACTGTCCTCTACACACTTACTGATGAAGTCTGTGAAGGTAGCGGCATACTCATTTGGGTTGGCTATTGAATTTTTGAATATGGAACAGTCTACCAACTCCAAGCAGTCATGCAGGAGCTCATTCATTATCTCAGACAAACATTATACAGTTTTCTGTACTGGATCCTCATGTTTCAGTTTCTGCTTGTAAGCTGGCAGAAGGAGCACAGCCTTTTGGTCTGGCAAGGAATGGAGTGATTGCGCAGCAATAGTCCAGGCTGTTTGGGCTTCTTGTGAGACAGGAGATGTGTTGATATTATTTTGGCAGCACACTCTTAAGGTTGGCCTAGTTGAAGTACTGGCTACAATAAACAAGGCCTCGGGGTATTCCAACTCAAGGCAATTTGTAGCAGTGTATATTGCATCAAGTGCACGCTTCACTTCCACATGAGACAAGATGCAAACAACTGTCAGCATAGCAGAAGTGAACTCCCACGGCAGTTACAGGGACAGCACTTCACTGTTAGATATTCTGGGTTTGTTTCAGTTGCCAACTTTACAAGTAATGCAGCAAAATACCTTAAAGATAATGCACAAACCAGCATTGACTTTCCTTCTAAAAATGATATTCACATTCAGGCTATGTACAACCTCAAACTGAATTTCATGATACAAAACAGCAACAATCATAAAGTTGAACATCACCCTGACTGGTGCGACTCCACTGCTTGTATTTTGTAGAAAAATAGCACTCCAACTGTATGTTTAGATTTAAGGCAGTTCAACGTTACACTAAAAAGATGTCCACACAAGATTTCATCCCTAGATAAGTGTAATCCCAGGCTCTGTTCCAAAGAAGAGTCATGTTTGAATGCCATGGTTGAATGGCAAATTAGACTTGATGGGCCGAATGGCCTAATTTGTGCTACTATGTCTTAAGGTCAAATTGATACATTGACTGTATTACTCACCCCACAGATGCTGCCAGACTTGCTGAGTTTCTGCACTGATTTCTGTTCTTATTTAAAATCTCCAGTAGCCACAGTACTTTATTTTTCTAAGTTTGTTGCTTAGAATGGATATTGGCCCATACATCATTCCCCAGAGCCACAAGAAGCTAACAACTTTGGAGGGTGCTTTTCTCTTAAGTTACCATTTGGATTACCCTTTAGCCAGATTATATTCCAACAACATGTGGTTTATGTCAGAGCGACTCCACCAGCTTGTCGTTGTATCATGGATGACATTGCAGTTCTTGTGAAAACTAAACATGACCATGATACACATTTCTATTACCTCAAAGTAATGGCAAAATGCACTGTCTTTTGCAATAACAAAATAAAGTCAGATCAACATGAACCATCAACTTCTTCAGATCAATCGTCTCTTCAAACAATATTCGGGCTGATCCTCCCAAAATAGAAAATGTATGTAAGATGCCTACACCAGAAGACAGATGATTTACGCAGGTGCCTCTGTTTCTTCAACTTTGTGTCCCCATACATTCGGAATGTTTCAACCAAGTAATTTCCTCTTTGACATTTACTTCACAAAGGCTCAACATATTTGTGGCATGAGAATCACAAACATATATTTTTCAGTCTCTTGAATGTGCCTTATTATCATGTTTTTCAATATGATCCCTCCAAGCTTTTTGCATTGGAAGTAGATACACGCTGGTAAGGCCTTGTTGCATATCTGTTACAGGATGACAAGCCTATGGTGTTTAGTTCCAAAGGCCTCATGACAGGTCGGGTTAACTACTTCAACATAGAGAAGGGAACTCTTGATCTAGATTTTGGAATATAAATGTTCCATACAGACCTAATCAGTTAGCATTTCAGTGTGCAAACTGATCGTAAGCCAATTGTACGAAAATCAGATGTTAAATTTAGAAATACAATGCAAATCAGGCTTGCACATAACTATTCCAGATGCTCTCAGCTGACTTCCAAATCATGTTCGGGACAAAGATATGCTTCCAGAAACTCCATCTCCAACTTCCAGTGGATATGGTTGAATCTGAGTCAGAAGATAGTTTCCGCATTGATCTCACTCATGTATCTCTCCAAATGTCTTTTAAGTGTTGTAACTATATCTACGTCTACCACTTCCTCTGGCAGTTCATTCCACATACAAACCACTCTCTGCGTGAAAAAGTTGCCCCTAAGGTCCCTTTTAAATCATTCTCCTCTCAACTTAAAAATATGTTTCTTAGTTTTGAACTCCCTCCGCCCTGGAAGAAGAATGCTGCTATTGACCTTATTTATGCCCCTCATGATTTTATAAATCACTATAAGATCACCTCTCAAACTCCTACACTCCGGTGAAAAAAGTCCCAGCCTATCCAGCCTCTCCTTAAAACTCAAACCCTCTGGTCCTGGCAACATTCTGATAAATCTTTTGTGAACCCTCTCTAATTTAATAATGTTCTTCCAATTGTAGGCTGACCAGAACTGTACACAGTACTCCAAAAGTTGTCTCACCAGTCTTCTGTTCAACTTCAATATGACATCCCAACTCCTATACTCAATGGCTTCAGCAATGAAGACAAGCGTGCTAAATACCTCCTTAACCATCCTGTCTACCTGTCATGCAACTTTCGAAGAACTATGTACATGAACTCTTATGTCTCTTTGTTCAACAGTACTACCCAGGGCCCTACAATTAACTGTATAAGTCCTGCCCTTGTTTGTTTTACCAAAACACAATACATCACATTTATCCAAATTAAACTCCATCTGCCATTCCTCAGCCCATTGGTCCAGTTGATCCAGGTCCTTTCTGTAATCGTCAAAGTCAGAAGTCACACGACACCAAGCCATAGTCCAACAGATTTATTTGAAATCGCAAGCTTTTGCAGCACTGCTCCTTCAACACTTCACCTGACGAAGGAGAAGCTCTTTGAAAGCTTGTGATTTCAAATAAACCTGATGCACTATAACCTGGTGTCATGTGACTTCTGATTTTGTCCACCCCAGTCTAACACCGGCACCTCTACATCATGACATATTTTGCTGTCATCCACAAACTTACTAACCATGCTTCCTAAATTCATATCCAAATCATTTATATAAATGAGAAACAACAGTGTGAAACACCGCTGGTCACAGGTCTCCAGTCCAAAAAGTAACCCTCCACCACCCTCTGTCTCCTACAGTGAAGCAAATTTTGGGTCCAATTGGCAAGGTCTCCCTGAATTCCATGTGATCTAACTTTACTAATTAGCCTACAGTGCGGAACCTTGTCAAAGGCTTTACTAATGCTCTGCCCTCATCTATCTGTTTGGTCATGTCCTCAAGAAAAAACAATCAAGATTGTGAGACAAAATTTCCCACGCAAAAAGCCATGCTGACTATTCCTTGACTCTCCAAATGCATGTAAATCCTATCTGTCAGAATTTTCTCCAACAACTTACCCACCACTGATGTCAGCCTCATTGGTCTCTAATTCCCAGGTTTCTTACACCCGTTCTTAAATAAAGACACAAGATTAGCCACCCTCCAGTCCTCTGGCACTCACTCGTGTCTGTAGACGATGCAAATATTGCTCATAGGGACCTCGTAATTTCTTCCTTAACTTCCCACAAGCGTCCTGGGACACATTTAATCAGGTCCTGGAGATTTATCAACCTTTATGTATTTTAGAAGCTCCAGTACCTCCTCTTTCGTAATGTGGACTGTTTTCAAAAATATTTATCTCCCCAAGTTCCGTAGCTTCCATGGATCCATCAATTGGCCTGGATTCAAAGGAGACTTTGATCAACCAGTCATATTACATCAAATATGTAATTTCATCAATTTCAACAATGAAATTTCAACTACAAACTGAAATCCCCACTCGCTTCAAGAAGACCACCATTATCCCGGTGCCAAAGGAAAATCATGCAGCGTGCCTCAATGACTACCGCCTGATGGGTCTGATCTTTGCCATTCACATGCTGGTGCAACATAACCACAGCAGACATCATCTCCCTGGCCCTACACTTATTCCTGGAACATCTGGATAACAAGGATACCTATGTCAGGTTCCTACTTATTGACTGCAGTTCTGCGTTTGACACCATAATTCCAAACAAACTCATCTCTAAGCTCTGAGACCTAAGTCTTAACTCCCCACTGTGTAACTGGATCATCGACATCCTGACCCAGAGACTGTAATCAGTAAAACCAGGCGACAACACCTCCTCCACCATAATCCTCAACACCAGTGCCCCGCAAGGCTGCATATTCAGCCTCCTATTGTACTCCTTATACACTCACGACAATGCGGCCAAATTCTGCCCCAACACATTTTACAAGTTTGCCGACGATACCACCATTGTAGGTCGGATCTTAAACAACAACAAGACAGAATACAGGAAAGAGATTGAATGCTTAGTGGCGTGGTGTAAATATAATCTCTCTATCAACATCAGCAAAATGAAGGAGCTGTCATTGACTTCAGGAACTGGAGTGGACGGCATGCCCTTATCTGCATCAATGGTGCTGAGCTGGAGATGGGCGAAAGCTCAAGTTGCTGAGAGTGATGATCACCGACAATCTGTCTTGGTCAACCCATGTTGATGCAATGGTCAAGAAACCACAGCAACGTCTCTACTTCCTTAAGAGGCTAAGGAAATTTGCCATGTCCATAAGGACTCATCAATTTTTATAAATGCACCACAGAAAGCATCCTATCTGGATACATCTCCACGTGGTAAAGCAACTGCTGTTCCTACGATCACAAGAAACTACAGAGTCGTGAACACGGCCCAGTCCACCACACAAACCAGCCTTCCATCCATTGATTCCATTCATACCTCCAGCTGCCTCGGGAAATCAACCAACAGAAGGAAAGACCTTTCCCATTCCTTTTATACTCCCTTCCTCCCTCTTCCATCGAGCAGAAGATATTAAAGTTTGAAAACATATATGAATGGATTCAAGAACAGCTTCTTCTCTGATGTTATTGGACTTTTGAATTGACCTCTCAAATGTTAATTGTGATCTCTTTCTCCGCCTTCTTTGCAGCTATTACACTGTTTTCTGCGCTCTGACCTGCCACCCTGTTGCACTTTGTATGGTACAATCTGCCTGTATAACATGCAAAACAGCACTTTTTGCTGTATATTGGTACATGTGACAACAATAAATCAATTAATCAATCAATCAAGAGAACCTCTCATTCCCCATATGTGATTCCTTCTAAGCCATGGTATAAGATGACAACTAATATTTTTTGCCCATACAACTAATATGTTTTGCCCAAAATATGGCTGAATTCTCAAATTCGCCTGTGAGACAAATCAAAGATACCACTGGTGCAACAGTTTTGACAAATCAAACACCACATTCAATACGTTTGATGTTCCTGAGTAAATTTTGTCCAAGAGCACTCATTGTACACTAGTACACTCGTTCAAGATGTGCAGGAACCCGTATTACCTTCTGTCTTCAATATCCACAGTGCACTGATCATGCAGAATGCACTTTCTGAATGGTAAAATCCATGATAATCCAAGCAACTAGTTTTGCATTTAATTTTCGGATAGCCATTTTCAATCTATATGCTATTCCTAAAGCATTGGTTAACCCTCACTGGTATCTCTCATATTTGGAAGACAGATCCACACCTTTTAATCCTAATGTTATATGAAGTAATAAAAGCAATTCCCAGGTAAAAACTTCAGATTACCTTAGCTATGATAAGGTAGTTAAGTAGGTCTGGATTTTGAAAAGAAGATTCTGTTTGGCCAAACTGCAAGTCAAGGGCTAGCATCCCTGATTGGGTTCCACCAGTGCCTCTCAGGTCCTGACTTCATCACAGCCTTGTTTTATACATGGATAAAAGCAGCTGATTTCCAGAGGTGAGGTGAGAGTGACAGCTCTTGACTGTCAAGGCTGCATTTGACTGAGTTTAGCATCAAGAAGCCCCAGCAAAAGTGGAAACAAGGTTTTTCGGACAAAAGCTCTCTGCTGCTTGGAGCCATGCCAGGGATTGGTTGTAATTGAAGGACAGTTATTTCAGCTCCATGACATCACCACAGGAGTTCCTCAGAGTACGTCCAGGGCCCAACCATCTTCAGCTGCTTCATTAATGACCTTCCCTCCATCATAAGGTTTAGAAGAGGAGATGATTGCCAATGTTTATGACAGGAAGAGGTAGATGCAGGTACATTTCACCTATATTCATGACTTCTCAGATACTGAAGCAATCTATGTTTAAATACAGAGATAGTAGTAACTGCAGATGCTGGAGAATCCGAGACAACAAGGTGCAGAGCTGGATGAACACAGCAGGCCAAGCAGCATCATAGGAGCAGGAAGGCTGACATTTCGGGCCTAGAACCTTCGTCAGAAATGGGGGAGGGGAAGGGGGTTCTGAAGTGAATAGGGAGAGAGGGGGAGGCGGATAGAAGATGGATAGAGGAGAAGATAGGTGGAGTAGAGACAGAAAGGTCGAAGAGGCGGGGATGGAGCCAGTAAAGGTGAGTGTAGGTGGGGAGTTAGGGAGGGGATAGGTCAGTCCAGGGAGGACGGACAGGTCGAGGGGGCGGGATGAGGTTGGTCAGTAGGAGATGGAGGTGCGGCTTGAGGTGGGAGGAGGGGATAGGTGGGAGGAAGAACAGGTTAGGGAGGCAGGGACGAGCTGGACTGGTTTTGGGATGCGGTGGGGGGAGGGGAGATTTTGAAACTTGTGAAATCCACATTGATACCATTGGGCTGCAGGGTTCCCAAGCGGAATATGAGTTGCTGTTCCTGCAACCTTCGGGTGGCATCGTTGTGGCACTGCAGGAGGCCCAGGATGGACATGTCGTCTGAGGAATGGGAGGGGGAGTTGAAATGGTTCGCGACTGGGAGGTGCAGTTGTTCGTTGCGAACCGAGCGTAGGTGTTCTGCAAAGCGGTCCCCGAGTCTCCGCTTGGTTTCCCCGA
>NC_063336.1:4738838-4761635 GCF_021869965.1 Rhincodon typus
TCAAGCCGCACCTCCATCTCCTACTGACCAACCTCATCCCGCCCCCTTGACCTGTCCGTCCTCCCTGGACTGACCTATCCCCTCCCTAACTCCCTACCTACACTCACCTTTCCTGGCTCCATCCCCGCCTCTTCGACCTGTTTGTTTCCTCTCCACCTATCCTCTCCTCTATCCCTCTTCTATCCGCCTCCCACTCTCTCCCTATTTATTTCAAAACCCCCTTCCCCTCCCCCTTTTCTGATGAAGGGTCTAGGCCCAAAACGTCAGCCTCTCTGCTCCTATGATGCTGCTTGGCCTGCTGTGTTCATCCAGCCCTGCACCTTGTTGTCTCGGATTCTCCAGCATCTGCAGTTCCTACTATCTCGGGTTGACCAGGGCATTCAGGTTTGTGGATTTTGGGAATGAGATAGAAGGGGGCGGTGCGGGGTTGGGGAACGATGAGGTTGGAGGCCGTGGGTGGGAGGTCACCTGAGGTGATGAGGTTGTGGATGGTTTGGGAGATGATGGTTTGGTGCTCGGGGGTGGGATCATGATCAAGGGGGCGGTAGGAGAAGGTGTCTAAGAGTTGTTTAAATACAACAAGCTTTGGATAATATCCAGTGCTTTCAAGTGTCAAGTAACATTCACGCCACACAAGTGGCAGGCAATAACCATCTACAGCAAGAGCAAATCTAACAATACCATCACTGAATCCGAATGATCAACACGCTGGAGGCTATCATTGGCCAGAAACTGAACTCGACCCATCATCTGAATATAATGACTAGAACGTGGAGGTGCAGGTGTTGGACTGGGGTAGACAAGGTCAGAAAGGTTACCTGGTATCGTATGATTTCTGATAATGACTATAGGAGCAGGTCAGAAGCTGGGAATCTTGCCACAAGTAACTCAGCTCCTGACACCCAAAATCCAGCGACCACCTCCAAGGTACAAGTCAGCTGTGTGATGGAATACTCCCCACTTGCCTGGATGATTACAGCTCCAGCAACGCTCAAGAAGCTTTACACCATCCAGGGCAAAGCAGCCTGCTTGATTAGCACTACATCCACAAACATCCATTCCCTCCAGTAGCAGTAGTGTGTACTATCTAAAAGATGCATGACATTTATTTGCCAAATATCCTTCCAAAATCATGACCACTACCATATAGAAGGACAAGGTCAGCAGATATATGGGAACACCAACACCTGCAAGGTCCCTTCTAATCCATTCACTATCCTGACTTGGAAGTATATCACCATTCCTTCACTGTCACTTGGTCAACATTCTGGAATTCCCTTCCAAACAGCATTATGTACACACATGGACCGCAGCAGGCTCACAAACACCTCCTTAGGGGCAACTAGTTATGGACAATAAATGCTGGCCAGCCAGCAATGACCACATCCCATGACTAAATTAAACTAAAAAGATGGAAGTTTCCTAAACTTGGCACATTGTTTGAATTCACGTTGGGGGGTGCTATTTTGGAGACAATGCTACTTAATTAGTAATCCAGAGGACTAACCCAAAGATCTGGGGCACACAAAAACAGAATTTGCTGGAGAAGAGTCACTGGACATGAAATGTTAACTCTTTTTTTCTTTACAAATGCTGCCAGACCTGCTGAGTTTCTCCAGCTATTCCTATTTTTGGTGCATTTCACATGTCCATCAACCGCAGTTCTATGTTTTGCGAAATATCTGGAGATTAGGTTTAAATTCCAATCTGCAGGGTAGCGTTCAATTAATAAATCTGGAATATGAAGCTTGTCTCAGTAATAGCCTTCAGGGCAGTTAGGGATTACAGAATCCCTATAGTGCACAAGCAGGCCACTTGGCTCATCAAGTCCACACTGTCTCTCTGAAGACCATCCCACCCAGACTCACCCCTGTACTGTATCCCCATAAACCCACATTTCCCATGGATAATCCACCTAACCTACAGATCCCTGGACACTATGGGCAATTTAGCATGGTCAATCCACCTAACCCACATACCTTTGGACTGTGGGAGGAAACCGACACAGACATGAGGAGAACATGTAAACTCCACACTGACTGTTGCCCAAGTCTGGAATTGAACCCAGATCCCTGGCAGTGTGAAGCAACAATGCTAACCACTGAGCCACTGTGCTGCCCCTTTTTTTTAAGGCCAGGTGACTGACTGAAACCTTGGCCAAACACAGAACATATATACAATTTCTCCCGATAATTCAAAACTTGAAAATATTCTGATTATGATAAAGGTGGTGCCTCTCTGAGATCTTGATGTGATGCTTGACTTAAGGTTCCCAACTGCAAATCTTCCCTTTCTAATGTGCTCAATTACAACCTGCAAGTCCAGAATTTACATCCCTGGGGCCTTTTCCTGGGATCAGATCCTGGTTAACAGCTGCCATCTTGGCCAGGAGCAGGGATGGACAACAAATGTTAACTTTGCCAATGATACCCACATCTCATGAACAAACATTTTATACAGTATTGTACTGCTTGAAAGGGTTGATTGAAGGAGACCCGAGGTAATATTCAATCATAAATTGAATATACAGTCGGAAAATATATGGGGTAAAGCACAAAGTAGGATCAATTGAATAGCTTTCTTTCAAGTGCTATCACAGATAAGCTATACTAAATTGGATTGCCTGAAAGAGTGGATTGTGACAGCAGATCCAGAGGTAACTTTTTAAAAGATTTGACTTGCATCTATAAATTGGCATGTAGTTAGCGAAGTATTTCTTCTGTTATTGCAACACCTGCATGATGGCTTTATGTGTTAGTTGTCCTTTAATTGCAACTCCTCAACAAAATCCCATGCTGTTCATACGCTATGTGCTGAGAGTGATGTTCTAAAATGTCAATGACCTAAGAATTGAAGTATAACAGGCAAAATGCTTGACAAGAAGTGGCCCTGACGCCAATATGCATGAATATGGGGATCGGTTAGCTTCGATGGCTGGTCTGTAATGTGGAGTGAAGCCACCCATGTGAGTTCAATTCTCCCATTAGTTGAGGTTACCATGAAGGCCCTGCCTTCTCAACCACATCCCTCACCTGAGATGTGCTGTCTCTGAAGGTAAACTGACTGCCAGCTGTTTATCTACTGAGAGTGCGGCCCTATGATCCTCTGGGATGATAACAACTTTACCTATACATGAATAGTGTTTGTCAGCTTTTTATGTTTTGTAAATAGTTATCAATTAATGGGGGTAGTTCTGCAAAATTGTGACATAAACACAATTTTTTAGAATGAATCTCAGTTAAGGTAAACACTTCTCGGAGTTCAGTCTTTTTAAAGCAAATTTGCAATTTTTGAAATTACTCTAAACCCTCACACTACATTTCCTTTTGTGCTATAGGTTATGGTACCAAATCTGGATGATATTCAGCATGCAATTAACAGGACAATCCAGATGGTTTTGGATGTGAGCCGTAAGGTGCTACATTGGAGGCAATCAAAAAATCACCAGGAGAATGCTGATGATGCACAAAACATTGAAGGTGCTTGAAAAAAAGGACAAAGCTATTGATATTGGTGATATTTTCCCGTTTGAAAGTATTTCATGTTCTTAACATCATTTTTGAAAATACTGTGGGTGTACCTGCAACGGTTCAAGAAGGCAGCTCATTCAGTAACTTCCCAAGAGCAAAAAGGGATGACTATAAATTCTGGCATACCCACACCCCATCACTGAATAAATTGTCATTATCACATATGTGCTGTGCTTATTAGAAGCAAAATGAAATTTGACAATTTCATAACTTTCCTGCTTGAAAATTGGAACATCAAGGTAAAAATTAAACCAAAAATTTAGAATAAAAGCTAGTCTCAGTCATGATGATCATCAGACCTGTGAATTGGCATAAATATCATTTGGTTCACAAATGTGCTTCATAGAAAGAGATCTGCTGTCTTGACCCAGTCTGGAAATCTCCAGACCCAGCAGTATGTTTCACTCTTAAATACTGTCTGAAATGCTTAAACTATAAAGAAGGTAAATAAGAATAAAGCCAACATCAACCAAAGCATTAGAAACGATAAAGGTATATTCATGCCAGTTAACTCTCAAAGTCCTCCTATTTCTGCTAAAATGTGAGAACTGGCTGACAAGCTAGTCAAGCAACAGCCAGACATAGTCATAAATGACAGCATCAAAAGTGGCACAAGGCAAGTAGAAGCTGCTGATTGGGTGAGTATTTGTACGACAATTATTGCTTATAGTTGGCAAAGTCTTTATTTTCCGGTGTATATTTGTAAGGACTATATTCTGCTTTAACAAGGTTGAAGGGAAGAAGGACCTTCAGGTAATTGATATTGTTTGATTTTTAAGAACCCTTTAAAGGTTTAATCTAAATGGGTAAGTAATGGCAGAAGAGCTCGTAGCAGTGGCTTGTTCCTTCTGTTCTATGTGGGATGTGGGATACATTTTGAGCACCAGGGCCAGCATCTGTGCAGGATGTGTTTCCAGCAGCAGCTTCTGGAAGCTTGGGTTTCATAGCTGTAGCCTGAGCATAAAGTCTCTCCCAGACCCACTGGAACCAAATCCCAAGTACCGACCTTGTTAATGGCCAAATATCTGCTCTCTGTTTAAAAATACTACTCTCCGCTGGTGTCAAATCACCTGTTGAACCTTTTGATCAAGAACCAACTTGAAATTAACTTTCAGGCCTGGCCATACAAACAAACAACAGCTTATTTAGATCATAAGATATAGGAGCAGAAATTAGGCCATTCGGCCCACCGAGTCTGCTCTGCCATTCAATCATGGCTGATAAGCTCCTCAACCCCATTCTCCTGCTTTCTCCCCGTAACCCTTGATCCCCTTGATAATCAAGAACCTATCTATCTCAGCCTTGAATGTACACAATGACCTGGCCTCCACAGCCTTCTGTGGCAGTGAATTCCATAGATTCACCACTCTCTGGCTGAAGTAGTTTCTCCTTATCTCCGTTCTAAAAGGTATTCCCTTTACTCTAAGACTGTGCCCTCGGGTCCCAGACTCTCCTACCAATGGAAGCATCTTCCCAACATTCACTTTGTCCAGGCCATTCAGTATTCTGAAAGTTTCAATTAGATCCCCCCTCATCCATCTAAACTCCAATGAGGGGGTGGCATGGTGGCTCAGCAGTTAGCACTGCAGCTTCACAGCACCAGGGACCCGGGTTCGATTCCAGCCTCGGGCGACTGTCTGTGCAGAGTTTGCACATTCTCCCCGTGTCTGCATGGGTTTCCTCCGGTTTCCTCCCATGGTCCAAAGATGTGCAGGCTGGGTGGATTGGCCAGGCTAAATTGCCTGTAGTGTTCAGGGGTGTGTGGGTTATAAGGGGATGGGTCTGGGTGGGATGCTTCAAGGGTCAGTGTGGACTTATTGGGCCGAAGGGCCTGTTTCCACACCGAAGGGATTCTATAGTCCCAGAGTCCTCAAAAGTTCCTCATATGTTAAGCTTTCCATTCCTGCGACCATTCTCGTGAACCTCCTTTGAACCCGCTCCAAGGCCTTCCTGAGATATGGAGACCAAAACTGCAGGCAATACTCCAAATGTGGCCTGACCAGAGCCTTATAAAGCCTCAATAGTACATCCCTGATTTTATATTCAAGTCCTCTCAAAATAAATGCCAACATTGCGTTTGCCTTCCTGACTACTGACTCAACCTGCAAATTTACCTTGAGAGAATCCTGGACTAGAACTCCCAAGTCTTTTTGCACTTCAGACTTCTGAATTTTCTCCCCATTTAGAAAATAGTCCATGCTTTTATTCTTCTTACCAAAGTGCATGACCTCACACTTTCTCAAGTTGTACTCCATCTGCCATTTCTTTGCCCACTCTCCTAACCTGTCCAAGTCCTTCTGCAGCCTCCCTGCCTCCTCAATACTACCTGTCCCTCCACCTATCTTTGTATCATCTGCAAACTTAACCAGAATGCCCATAGTTCCTTCATCTAGATCATTAATGTACAAAGTGAAAAGTCGTGGTCCCAGCACTGACCCTTGCAGAACTCCACTTGTCACCGGCTGCCATTCTGAGAAAGACTCCTTTATCCACACTCTCTGCTTTCTGCCAGACAGCCAATCTTCTATCCATACTAGCACCTTGCCTCTAACACCACAGGCCGTTATCTTACTCAGCAGCCTCCTGTGTGGCACCTTATCAAAGGCCTTCTTGAAGTCCAAGTAGATAACGTCCATTGGCTCTCCTTCGTCTACCCTGCTCGTTACTTCCTCAAAGAATTCTAGCAGATTTGTTAGACATGACCTCCCCTTGATGAAACCATGCTGACTTTGCCCTATTTTACTATACACTTCCAAATGTTCAGCAAACTCATTCTTTAAAATGGACTCCAAAATCTTACCCACAAGTGAGGTTAGACTAATCAGCCTGTAATTTTCTGTCTTTTGCCTTACTCCCTTTTTAAACAGGGGTGTCACGTTAGCCGTTTTCCAGTCCTCTGGGACCTTCCCTGACTCTAGTGATTCCTGAAAGATCACCACTAATGCTTCCACTATCTCTTCATCTATCTCCTTTAGAACTCTGGGGTGTAGTCCATCTGGTCCAGGTGATTTGTCCACCTTCAGGCCAATCAGTTTTACTCGCATCTTTTCCTTGATGATGGCCAACATGCTCAGCTCTGCCCCCGACTGTCTTGACTTTTTGGGATATTACTCGTGTCTTCCACTGCTAAGACTGACGCGAAGTAATTATTCAGTTCCTCAGCCATTTCCTTGTTCCCCACTACCATCTCTCCACCGTCATTTTCCAGTGGTCCAATGTCCACTTTTGCCTCTCTTTTTCCCTTTATGTACCTAAAGAAACTCTTACAGTCTTCATTTACATTACTAGCTAGTTTACCCTCATATTTAATCTTCTCCCTCCTTATTTCTTTTTTTGTTGCCCTCTGTTGGTCTTTGTAAGCTTCCCAGTCCTCTGGTTTCCCACTGCCCTTCGCCATGTTATATGCTTTCTCTTTTGCTTTTATGCTATCCCTGACCTCCTTAGTCAGCCATGGTTGCCTCATCCTCCCTGTACCATGTTTCTTTCTCCTTGGGGATAAATTTTTGCTGCGTCTCCTGAATTACTCCCAGAAAGGACAGACAGGAAGGTAAGGGAGATGGTGTAGCTCTGATATTCAAGGATGCCATCAGGGCAGTGCTGAGAGATGATATAGGTTCTATGGAGAATGAGGTTGAATCCATTTGGGTGGAAATTAGAAATTCTAAGAGGAAAAAGTCACTGATAGGCGTAGTCTATAGGCCACCAAATAATAAGATACGTTGGGGCGGGCAATAAACAAAGAAATAACTAATGCCTGTAAAAATGGTACGGCAATTATCATGGGAGATTTTAACCTACATGTAGATTGGTCGAACCAGCTCGGTCAGGGTAGCCTTGAGGAGGAGTTCGTTGAGTGTATCCGTGATAGTTTTCTTGAACAATATGTAATGGAACCAACCCGGGAGCAAGCCATCCTAGATCTGGTCCTGTGTAATGAGACAGGAATAATTAATGACCTCATAGTTAGGGATCCTCTTGGAAGGAGTGATCACAGTATGGTTGAATTTAGAATACAGATGGAGAGTGTGAAGATAAAATCCAATACCAGGGTCCTGTGCTTGAACAAGGGGAACTACAATAGAATGAGGGAGGACTTGGCTAAAGTAAACTGGAAACAAAGATTTTATGGTGGGACAGTTGACGAGCAGTGGAGGACTTTCAAAGCAATCTTTCAAAGTGCTCAGCAAAAGTATATTCCAATGAAAAGGAAGGACTGTAAGAAAAGGGGTAATCTGCCATGGGTGTCTAAAGAAATAAGGGAGGCTATCAAATTGAAAGAGAAGGCATACAAAGTGGCCAAAAACAGCATGAAACTAGAAGATTGGGAAAACTTTAAAGGTCAACAGAAAGCCACAAAAAGAGCTATAAGGAAAAGTAAGATAGAACATTAGAAAAAACTAGCACAGAATATAAAGACAGATAGGAAAAGTTTCTATAAATATATAAAACGAAAAAGAGTATCTAAAGTAAACGTTGGCCCTTTAGAGCATGAGAAGGGGAATTTAGTTATGGGATATGATGAAATGGCTGAGGCATTGAACAGGTATTTTGTATCGGTCTTCACAGTGGAGGACACTAATAACATGCCAGTAAAAGACAAAGAGATGAAGGTAGGTGAGGACCTGGAAACAATCATTATTATGGAAGAGGTAGTGTTGGGCAAGCTAATGGAGCTAAGGATTGATAAGTCTCCTGGCCCTGATGGAATGCATCCCAGAGTACTAAAAGAGATGGCGGAAGAAATAGCAGGTGCACTGGCGGTAATTCTCCAAAATTTGCTGGACTCTGGGGCAGTCCCAGCAGATTGGAAAACAGCAAATGTGACGCCACTGTCTAAAAAGGGAAGTAGACAAAAGATGGGGAATTATAGACCGGTTAGCTTAACCTCTGTAGTGGGGAAGATGTTTGAGTCTATTATCAAGGAAGAAATAGCAAGGCATCTTGATAGAAATTGTCCCATTGGGCAGACGCAGCATGGGTTCATGAAGGGCAGGTCATGCTTGACAAATCTTTTGGAATTCTATGAAGACATTACGAGCGAGGTGGACAATGGGGACCCAGTGGATGTGGTGTACCTAGACTTCCAAAAGGCCTTTGACAAGGTGCCACACAAGAGGCTACTGCATAAGATAAGGATGCAGGGCATTAAGGGTAAAGTATTAGCATGGATAGAAGATTGGTTGACTAACAGGAAGTAAAGAGTGGGGATAAATGAGTGCTATTCTAGCTGGCAGTCAGTGACTAGTGGTGTGCCTCAGGGATCGGTGTTGGGACCGCAATTATTTACAATTTATATAGATGATTTGGAGTTGGGGACCACGTGTAGGGTGTCAATGTTTGCAGATGACACTAAGATGAGTGGCAGAGCAAACTGTGCAGAGGACTGTGAAACTTTGCAGGGGAACATAGATACATTGAGTGAGTGGGCAAAGGTCTGGCAGATGGAATACAATGTAAATAAATGTGAAGTCATACATTTTGGTAGGAGTAATAGTAAAAAGGATTATTACTTGAATGGTAAAAAGTTGCAGCATGCTGCTATGTAGAGGGACCTGGGTGTCCTTGTGCATGAATCACAGAAGGTAGGTCTGCAGGTACAACAAGTAATTAGGAAGGCAAATGGAATTTTGTCCTTCATTGCTAAAGGGATTGAAATAAAAAGGAGAGAGGTTATGTTGCAGCTGTACAAGGTGCTGGTGAGGCCACACCTGGAGTACTGTGTGCAGTTTTGGTCTCCTTACTTGAGAAAGGATGTACTGGCACTGAAGGGGGTGCAAAGGAGGTTCACTAGGTTGATTCCGGAGTTGAGGGGGTTGGCTTATGAGGAGAGACTGAGTAGATTGGGATTATATTCATTGGAATTCAGAAGATTGAGGGGGGATCTTATAGAAACATATAAAATTATGAAGGGAATAGATAAGATAGAAGTAGAGAGGATGTTTCCACTGGCAGGTGAATCTAGGACAAGAGGGCACAGCCTCAAGATTAGAGGGAACAGATTTAGGACTGAACTGAGAAGGAATTTCTTCACCCAGAGGGTTGTTAATCTATGGAATTCCTTGCCCAGTGAAGTAGTTGATGCTACTTCAGTAAATGCTTTTAAAAAAAAGGTAGATTTTTTTTGAACAATAAAGGAATTATGGGATACGGTGAGAATGCGGGTAAGTGGATCTGAGTCCACGAAAGGATCAGCCATGATCTTATTGAATGGCGGAGCAGGCTCGAAGGGCCAGACAGCTTACTCCTGCTCCTAGTTCTTATGGTCTTAAACTCCTGCCATTGCTGTTCCACTCAGCTCCCCTTCCAGTCAATTCTGCCCAGCTCCTCCCTCATACCTCTGTAGTCACCTTTATTCAGCTGTAATACCATTACCTCTGATTCTATCTTCTCCCTCTCAAATTGCAGAGTAAATTCTATCATATTATGATCACTGCCTCCTAAGGGTTCCTTTACCTTAAGCTCCCTGATCAAGTCTGCCTCATTGCACAACACCAAATCCAGTATTGCCTGTTCCATTGTGGGCTCCACCATGAGCTGCTCCAAAAAGCCATCTCGTAGACATTCCACAAACTCCTTTTCTTGCAATCCACTGCCAACATGATTTTCCCAGTCCACCTACATATTGAAAACCCCCATGATCACTGTGACTTTGCCTTTCTTACACACCTTTTCCATCTCCTGGTACATTCTGCTCCTGACTACATGAGGTTGGTTGGTTCACCGAGCTGGTTTGTTGTTCCGCAGACATTTCGTTGCCATGCTGGGTAACATCATCAGTGCAGCCTCCAGTGAAGTGTCGGTGTGTTTTCCCGCCTGGTTTTTAAACTCTGGAGTCCGTTGAGCTGGATTGCCTCACTTCCGGTTTTCCTTCTTAGTGGAGTGTATAAGGGGTCGAGTTCTATGTGTTTATCAATGGCTTTCTTTGTGGAGTGCCAGGGTTCTTGGAATTCCCGTGCCTGTCTCTGCTTAGCTTGTCCCAGGATTTGGTGTTGCCCCAGTCGAATTGGTGGTTGTCCATTTCCCTGTGGATTGAGATGAGTGAGTATCAGTCGTGTCTTTTTGTAGCCGGTTGGTGTTCGAGTACCCTTGTTGTTAGTTTCCTTCCTGTTTGTCAAATGTAGTGTTTCTCGCAGTCTCTGCAAGGGATCTTGTAGATGACATTGGTCCTGTCCATGGCGGGGAGCGGGTCTTTAGTTCGGGTGAGCAGTTGTCGTAGGGTTGATGTGGGCTTGTGTGCCACTCTGATGCCCAGCAGCCGAAGGAGGCTTGTGGTTAGTTCCGATGTGTTCCTGATGTAGGGTAGTGTGATGAGTGTGTCGAGGTGTGTAGTATCTTCCTGATGTTGCATCTTCTGACCCAATTTTTTGGATATCCATTATCCTTGAAAACCTGGAAGAGGTATTCTTCTTCCTCTTGGCATAGTTCTGCGTTGCTGCAGTGTATTGTTGCCCGTTTAAATAGTGTTCGCATGCAGCTTCGTTTGTGTGTGTTGGGATGGTTACTGTTGAAGTTCAGTACCTGGTCCGTGTGTGTGGCTTTTCTGTGTACTTTCATTTGGAGTTCCCCATTTATCTTGCGCTCTACCATGATGTCCAGGAATGGGAGCTGTTTGTTCTTCTCCTCCTCTCTGGTGAATTTTATTTCGGTGTTGTTTATAAGTTTGTGTGTCTCCTCTAGTTTGGTCCATTTCATGATGACAAAGGTGTCGTCCACATAGCGTATCCATAGTTTTGGTTGGTTTAGCGAAAGGACAGTCCTTTCTAGTCTTTGCATCACTGCCTCTGCTATGAGTCCAGAGACAGGTGATCCCATGGGTGTCCCATTGATTTGTTTGTATGTTTGGCCATTGAAAGTGAAGTGGGTGGTGAGGCATAGGTCCAGTAGTTTGAGCATGTTGTCTGTGGAGATGGTTTCACTGGGGTCTTGCTCTTGTTTCGGTAGTGCTGTCATTATTTCCCTTGCTAGTGGTATGTCTATTGATGTAAATAGGGCAGTAACATCAAATGATATCATGGTCTCCTCGTCGTTTATCCTTATGTCTTTGATGGAGTTGAGGAATTCTTGGGCTGAGTGGATTGAGTGGGATGACTTGTTGACTAGGTGCCTGAGTCTCCTTTGTAGTTCCTTGGCTAATCTTCATCACACAGAAACTTCGTTTCTTCCTATTGATTTCATTTCAATTCTCACTAATAAGGCAACCCCACCCCGTTGGCCCACCTGCCTAAGTTTTTGATAGGATGTATATCTTTGGATATTCAGTTCCCAATCCTGATCCCCTTGCAGCCATGTTTCCGTTTTGCCTACCACGTCATACCTGCCAGTTTTGATCTGCGCCACAAGCTCATTTACCTTATTTCTCATACTGCGTGCATTTAGATATAACACCTTCAGTCCTGTATTAACCCTCCCTCTTCTCATTTTCATTCGTTTTTCCAGTGTTTGAATGCTAGCCTTTTCCAAACACTCTGTCCTATTTGTGTCTGCGCTGGAGACTTTAATAACCTCTCCTGAATTTTCCTTCTCTGTCATTTCTTTCATATTTTTCCACTTAATTGTATCCACCACTACAGATGTTAACCTGCTGCTTTGTTTCCCACCGGGGCAAGTTTCACCATTCCCTTCCCCCCGACTTTCTGGTTTGAAGTCCTGTTGACCAGCCTGTTTTCCCTTTTCCATAGAACATTGGTCCCACCTCGATTCAAATGGAGACCATCCCAACGGTACAGATCCCTCCTGTTCCAATACTGATGCCAGTGCCCCATGAAAAAGAACCCCTCTTTCCTGCACCACTCTTTTAGCCACATGTTTACTTCTCTTATTCTCATGTCCCTATGCCAATTAGCACATGGCTTGGGCAGTAATCCGGAGATTATAACCCTTCAGGACCTGTTCTTTAATTTGGTTCCCAGCTCATGATAATCTCTGAACAGGTGCTCTTTCCTAGTCTTGCCTATGTTGTTTGTTCCGATGTGGACCACAACAACTGTATCCTCCCCCTACCACTCCAATATCCTTTCAAGCCGGTCAGAGATATCCCTTACCCTGGCACCGGGCAGGCAACACACCATGCAGGACTCTCGATCCTGCTTATGAAGGATACTATCTATCCCCCTAATTATAGAATCCCCTACAACTACCAATTGTCTTTTTGCTCCCCCCTCTTGAATGGCCTCCCGTGCCACGGTGCAGTGGTCAGTTGGCTCATCCTCCCTGCAGCTCTTTTCCTCATCCACACAGGCAGCAAGTACCTCGTACCTGTTGGACAAGGTCAAGAGCTGAGGCTGTTCTGTTGCCGACTGCAGGATCCCTCTACCTGCCTCGCTTACAGTCACATCCTGCTGTCCTTGGCCACTGACCAAATTTGAATTACTTAATCTACCAGGTGTGACTGCCTTCTGAAACAAATCGACCAGGTACTTCTCCCCTCCCCCAACGGATATGCTGCAGTGTTTGAAGCTCCGATCCAGTTCTTCAACTCTGAGCCGAAGTTCCTCGAGCAACCAACACTTGCTGCAGATGTGGTCACTGCAGTTCGCAATGGGATCAGCCAGCTCCCACATCATACAGCTACAACACATCACCTGTCCAGCCATTTCTACTTAGTTAATTACTTTATTAATTTATATAATTTATTATAATAGAGTTAATTAAATTTGTTGATACTTTCCTCCTTCCGACAGCTTCCCACCCCAAAAAGCAAAAAAAGGGAAAAAAAGATTCCCTCTACTCTAGATTGCCAAAAAAAACTTACCTTACCAACACTAAAAAAATTTGTTCTCTCTCCCCTTTTTATGCAAACTGTTGCCCACAGTCCAAAGGTGAGCTTCAGCTCACAGTTCTCAGTTCACAATTCCAAACTAATATCGATGAAAGTATAAAATTAAACTAATGAAAGGTCAACAAAGGATGATTTCCTAGAGCTTCTCATTTCTTTTAGTTTAGAATACTTTCTTGGAACAATATATCATGGAGCCAACCAGGGAACAGGCTATGTGGATCTAGTAATGGGTCATGAGGCAGATTTAATAAAATACCACAGAGTAAAAGATCCAGGATTACTCCCAGTGTCACATTCTAGCAAGAGCAGGAATAACAGGACAGATCAGATGAATGTGTGGCTGGAGAAATGCAGTACCAGGGAGGAGTTTAGATTCTTGAGGCTTTGGGACCATTTCTGGAGAAGGTGGGACAATGTCTACGAGGGTCTTCCGCTAGTTCTGTTGGTCAGGTTTTAAGCTAGCAGAGCAGGGAAATGGGAACCAAGTGTAGGCATAAATAGGTCAGATTCAGATCTAGGGAGGGGAGGTAGAACTTTAGTGATGTAGTCAGCGACTTGGGAAGACAAAAGAAAGGAGGATTTATGCTAATAACAGTGTGGAGCTGGAGGAGCACAGCAGAACAGGCAGCATCAGAGAAGCAGGAAAGTTGACATTTCAATCTCCAAAGAAGGGTCCCGACCCGAAACGTCAACTTTCCTGCTCCTCTGATGCTGCCTGGCCTACTGTGCTGCTCCAGCTCCACACTGTGTTATCTCTGACTCCAGCATCAACAGTTCTTACTGTCTCTGAAGATTTATGCTTCCTTCTTACTCTTGACCAAAACCTCAATTTCTCTAGTCATCCAGAATTCCCTATACCTACCAGGCTTGCCCTTCACCCTAACAGGAACGTATTTCCTCTGGACTCTCCTTATCTCATTTTTGAAGTCTTCCCATTTTCCAGCCATCCCTTTAACTGCGAACATCTGTCCCCAATCAACTTTTGAAAGTTCTTGCCTAATACCGTCAAATTTGCCTTCCTCCAATTTAGACAGCAGAGATTGAGTAAATCCCAAGAACAGTATGAAGGCAGTAGGTGTATACTTAAGAGGGAAATCAGGACGGCAAAAAAGAGACATGAGATAACTTTGGCAAATAGGGTGAAGGAGAATCCAAAGGAATTGTTGCCAGGGTTGGAGGGTTTAAGCGATAGGGAGAGGCTGAATAAGCTGGGGCTAATTTCCCTGCAGTGTCAAAGGCTGAGCGGTGACTTTAAAGAGGTTTATAAAATCAGGAGGGGCATGGATAAGGTAAATAAACAGTTAATATTCAGTTTGAGACTGAGAAACTTGGACCAGAAACAAATATGTTCAACTTAATTAAAGGGAATTACAATGAAATAAGGGAAGAGTTGGCTAAGTGGACTTGGAAGAAAGACAGAAAGCAAGCTCTGGCAAACATTTAAGAAGGTAATTCTTGACTCTCGGCAAAACATATATATCCCAGTAAGGAGGAAAAATTCTAATAAAAGGATGAACTAACCATGGCTAACCAAGGAATTAAAGTGAGTATAAAGTTAATAGAATAAACATATAAGGAGGCAAAAGTCAGTGATAGCCCCAACGATTGGGATAAATTCAGAATCCATCAAAGAAAGACGAAAAGGTTAAGAAAGGGAGAGAAAATAAATTATGAGGGCAAACTGGCAAGGTATATAAAAGTGACAAGAAGAGCTTCTTTAAATATATAAAGAGGAAGAGAGCAGTCAAAGTGAACATCAACCCAAAAGAAAATGAATCTGGGAAAATAGTTATGGTGAACAAAGAAATGGCACAGAAATTAAACAACTATTTAGCATCAGTCTTTGTGCTGAAAGGTACTTCAAACATCCTATCAACACTAAAGAATGTAGGGGAGGAATTAAGAACCAACTCTGAAGAAGTAGGATCAAACAAACTAATGGATTTAAAGACAGATAAGACCCTTCATCCTGATGCATCCAGGAATCCTAAAATAAGTAACAACGGATAGAATGGTTGTAATTTTCCAAAAATCCTTGGCTTCTGGGAAAAAAACGTGCTGGAGGATTGGAGAACTACCAATGTGACACCCGTATTCAGAAAGGGAGAGTGGCAAAAAGCAGAAAGCTCGAGGTCAATCAACTTAACATCTTTTGCTGGAAAAATGTTGGAATTAATTATCAAGAAAGTACTAGCAGCAAATTTTGGAAGATCATAAACTCAGAGTCATCATGGCTTCATGAAAGGGAAATCGTGGCTGACTAATTTATTCGAATTTGTTGAGAAAGCTTGAATCAGAGTGCATAGAGAGGAACCAGTAGATGTGTTGAATTTGGAATTGAAGGAGGCGTTCAACAGGGTAACTCACAAAAGGTTAAGTCGTAAGAGGTCTTGGTGTTGGATGTAGTCTATTGGTGTGGATAGAGAATTGGCTAATGGGTAGGTAAAGTGGGGATAAGGGGTTCTTTTTTCAGGTTGGCAACCCATAACCATTGGGGTTCCACAGGGATCAGTGCTGGGATCACAATTGTTTTAATGACTTGGAGGGAATCAAATGTATGATGGTGAAATTTGTAGATGACACAAAATAGCTGGACAGGCAGGTTTCAGGAGGAATACAAAAAGTTTACAGAAAAATATTGATAGGTTAAGTAATTGGGTAAAAAGTTGGCAAATGGGAAAATGTAAAGTTCATCTTGGAAGGGGGAAAAAAGGGCATAATTTAAATGGAGAATGCTGCAGAAAGCTGCAACACAATGCAACCTGACAAACACAGAAAGCTAGTACATGGGTGGAGTAGTGATTGTAATAAGTTCAGCCAGGTGGATCTCATAGAATATGAGTTTCCTGATTGCAGTTGTTAACCTAGTCTAATCAGGGAACCCTTGCTGGCAGTTATAAAGTGGAGTGTCAGGGATTCTAGTTACTCTGAGAGCTGGCTCTGAGGAAGTTGTATCAGTGTCAAGGACCATCCACATGCAAATAAAGGGTGATTTGGTGACGGGATACTGTTCTCTGTTGAGTTATTTCCACAGTGTCACAAGAACAAAATACACTACTGAAGAAATTCACTCACAACTGTTGTCTTTGAGTTGGGGCAAGCATTCTGGCATCATGCCTTTACAGGAAGCTTGACTTGTTTGATCCTGCCATTGAAGGCTGGACCCAGTATGTGGAAAGAATGTGTTATCTTTTTCGGGACAAGTGACATTGGGACAGATGGAAAGCAGTGAGTAATTCTCCTGACAGCTTGTGGACCCGCAGTTTTTTTCAGTTATTAGAAGGCTACCAACTTCTGGGGCACCAGATACAAAAACCATTCAAGAGTTAACAGATTCAGTTAAGGAATATTATGGTGCCACGTCTCCTTTAATTCTGAGATGCTATTGATATTATTCAGCAATTCGAGATCCAGGAGAATCTATATTGGAATTTTTACGTTAGAACATAAGAACCAGGAGCAGGTGTAGGTCACCTGGCCCTTCGAGCCTGCACCGCCATTCAATAAGATTATGGCTGATCTTTTCATGGCCTCTCTCTTACCTACCCTCTTACCATAACCCTTAATTCCTTTACTGTTCAAAAAATTATCTACCTTAGCTTTAAAGACATTCAATGAGGAAGCCTCAACTACTTCACTGACCAGGGAATTCCAAAGATTCACAACCCTATGGTTGAGGAAGTTCCTCCTCAATTCAGTCCTATATCTGGTCCCCCTAATTTTGAGGCCTTCTTGTTCTAGTTCCACCTGCCAGTGGAAACAACCTCTCTGCTTCTATCTTATCTATGCCCTTCATAATTTTATATGTTTCTATAAGATTCCCCCCTCATTCTTCTAAATTCCAATGAATATAATCCTAGTCTAATCCCATAAACCAACCCTCTTAACTCTGGAATCAACCTAGTGAATCTCCCCTGCAACCCCCCAGTGCCAGCACATCCTTTCTCAAGTAAGGAGACCAAAACTGCACGCAGTACTCCAAGTGTGGCCTCACCGATACCATGTACAGCTGCAACATAACCTCCCTGATTTTAAACTCAATCCCTTTCACAATGAAGGACAAAATTCCATCTGCCTTCTTAATTACATGTTGTGCCTGCAAACCAACCTTTTGCAATTCATGCACAAAGTTACCCAGGTCCCTCTGCACAGCAGGATGCTGCAATTTTTTTAATGTTATTCCTACTAAAATGGATGACTTCACAATTATCAACATTGAATTCCATCTACCAGACCTTTGCCCACTCACTTGAACTATCTATATCCCTCTGCAAACTTTCAGAGTCCTCTGCACACTTTGATCTACCACTCATCTTAGTGTCATCCGCAAACTTTGACACACGACACGTTGTCCCCAACTCCAAATCATCTACGTAAATTATAAACAATTGCAGACCTAGCACTGATCCCTGAGGCACACCACTTGTCACTGTTCGCCAACCAGAAAAGCATTCATTTACCCCCGTTCTTTTGTCATGTTAGTTAACCAATCCTCGACCCATGCCAATACATTGCCTGCAATGCCGTGCACATTTATCTTATGCAGCAGCCATTTTTGCGGGACCTTGTCAAAACCCTTTTGAAAATCCGGATACACCACATCTACTGAATCCCTGTTGTCCACCATGCTCGTAATGTCTTCATACAATTCCAGCAAATTAGTTAAGCATGATCTGCCTTTCATGAATCCATGCTGCATCCGCCCAATGGGACAATTTCTATCTAGATTTCTTGCTATTTTATCCTTGATGATAGATTCAAGCATTTTCCCCACTACAGAAGTTAAGCTAACCAGTGTATAATACCCCATGTTTTGTCTACCTCGTTTTTATGAACAGTGGCATCACGTTTGCTGTTTTCCAACCTGCTGAGACTGTTCCAGAATCCAGCGAACTTTGGAGAATTATGATAAGTGCATTTGCTATTACTCCCACCATCTCTTTTAATACCCTGGGATGCATTCCGTCAGGGCCAGGAGACTTGTCTACCTTTAGCTCCATTAGCTTGCCCAACACTACCTCTTTTGTGATAATGATTGTGTCTAGGTCCTCACCTACCTTTAATCTCTTTGTCCTCAATTACTGGCAAGCTATTTGTGTCCTCCACTGTGACAACGTTAAGATAACTGGCAGAGGCATGTGACTTTGGTTTGACCCTTAATGAGATACTGAGGGACTATTTGGTATGTGAGATTATTGCTGTGAACCTGCAAAAATGCCTACTAGCTGAAGCCCAACTCGACTTCAAACAGGCACTACAACTGAGTTTGTCATTAAAAAATGTGGCAAGTGTAACATATGAGTTGCAAGGTATGACAGTGGATGTGGACACGCTCGTCAGGCCGACTGAGCTTGGGGGACACCACTTGAGTGAAGCCAATTGCATGGCGTCATTCAGGTCATATCCTGAACAGAGGAATGCTAGATCAGCACACAAACCCGCCTCGACCAAATGGTTAACATTTTATTCAGGATGCAGGTTGGCAAGCCATTGTAGTTCCTGCCGGTGTGTGGACTTGAGACAGCGAAAGAGTCACACTAGGCCTGTATTGAGTAAGAGAGTCCATAGTCCGGTATCCAGGAGAGTGCAGACCCTGGAAAGCCCATCTACATTTGGCTTGCAACAGTTAATTTGCTTAGCAACATCCAAATCAGAACCAATCAAAATAAATGTCTGTTTAAATGGTCATTCAATTGTAATGGAGGTTGATACTCGTGCAGCTGCATCAGTGATTGCAGAATGAGTCTTTAACAAAATTCCTGTAGACTCCAACCCTTAAGTTTGACCTCAGCTAGACTGAGAACTATACCAGGGAAGCTTTACAGATGAAGGGAATAATTTCGGTTCTGGTCTCGTATGAGAAGTAGCTGGTTAAGTTACCACTGGTTGTAGTGAAAGGCTCAAGCTTGATGGGACAAAATTGATTGAGAACAATTCACCTTTATTGGCTCAGTATTTTTCAATTAGAAAATAGCTGCCTGAGTGAAGTCCTAATTAAATAGCCTGATGTTTTTCAGGAAGATTTAGGGACTATCAAAGGAGCTAAGGCCACCACACACATTAATCAGGAAGCAATTCCATGATTTTGCAAGGCCTGCTCAATGCCATTTGCCCTACATGCAAATGTAGAGGCAGAAATGAAGAGGCTGGAAAATGAAGGAATCATCAAACTAGTACAGTTTGAGGAATGGGCAGCACCAGTCGTACCGATTGTGAAGCCTGATGGGTCGGTTTGCCTTTGAGCAGATTTTAAACAGATGATAAACCACTTCTCATAGCTGGATAAATCCCAGTACCCCGCATAGAGGACTTATACACAAAGCTGGTGGGGGAAGGGTTTCGCTGTCCTTCACAAAGCCATGGACATGAGCCATGCGTATTTGCAATTGCAGTTTGCTGAGGATTCTCAAAAGTATGCTACAATCAATATCCATAAGGATTTGTACCAATATATAAACGTGCCATTTTAGGGTAACACCAGCCTGTGCCATTTTTCAGTGGACAGTGGAGAACATCTTACAAGGTCTACCCCAGTAGTCTTCAGAGTCAAAAAGGCCGGGTTACACCCATTGGAAGATAAAGTGGGGGCGATAAAATGTGCCCCAGTTTAGGTCTTTCCGAGAATTGGTGAATTATTACAGAAGGTTCATACGCAACGTGGCCTCCATCCTGACTGCCTTACGTCTTCTATGAAAAAGCAGCAGCCTTGAAAATGGTCTCCTTGCCAAGATGTAGGCTTTAGGCAAACGAAGAAGTAGATATGATCGTCTAAGATGTTGCAACAGTGTGATCTCAAGCGTGATCTCGCGGTGATATGTGATGCTTCCCTATATAGTATCGGGGTAGTGTTGGCTCACAGAAGGTCAAATGAACAGGAATGCCCGATAGCATTTCCTTCCCAGCCTTTGGCTGATGCAGAGCACAAATATGCCAGATAGAGAAGGAAAGTTTGGCGGTTACTTTGGTGTGAGAAAATTCCACTAATACCTTTAAGGACATAAATTTGTAATAGTAACAGACCACAAACCTCTGCTAGGGCTACTTAAAGAGGACAAGGCTGTTCTGCCCCTACCTTCAGATCGAATTCAGCAGCGGGCTCTCATTTTAAATGCACACAAGTTGGAACACCATCCAGGAGGCAAAATAGCAAATGTACGTGCCTTAAGCCGGCTCCCACTGGCAGATATACCACTGGTGGTGCCACAACTGGAAGAGTCTGTTCTGGTTTTAGTCTTTCTGGACACCCTTCTGGTCACAGCTGACAATATCAGACTGTGGATGCAAAAAGATCCCATCCTGGCAAAACTAAAACAGCTGGTGGTGATGAGGGAATCAAAAGGACCATCAAAACCAGAATTGAAACCTCTCTGGACCTGGTGAGACCAGATCACTGTAGAAGACAACATTCTATTATAGAGAGTAAGAGTGTTTGTCCTAAGCAAAGATTGCCCCCCAGATACTGGCCGAACTCCACCAGGGTCATCCAGGGGTGTCCAAAATCAAGATGTTGGCGAGAAGATTATGTCTGGTAGCCAAGATTGATGCAGGCATAGCCACATTGGTGGGCAGTGCTCAGAGTGCCAACAAGGGCAAAAATTACTGCCAGCAGCTCCCCCACATTTGTGGGATTGACCAGGTAAACCGTGGATGCGGTTACAAGTCGACTATGACAGTCTTTTCATGTGAGCAACATTTTTAGTCATTGTGGGCACCGACGCAAATTGGTTGGGGATACATAAAGATCATTCTTCAAACATGAGAATGACAACAGAAAAGCTGCCAGCATCTTTTTGCAATAAACGGGCTCCTGGAAGTGCTGGTCACAGACAAAGGGCCATGATTTACCAGCAGCATTTCCTGAGAGGATGTTTCCCTTCATGGGAGATTCTAGGAACTCACTGTCACAGAGCTGTGGGAGCAGGGTCCTTATGTATAATTAAGACTGAGATAGATTCTTGATCAGTAGAGGAATCAGGGGTTACAGGGAAAGGGCAGGAAAGTGAACATGAGGAATGTCAGATCAGCCATGATTCCATTAAATAGCAGAGCAGACAAGTGGCCAGGCAGCCTAAACCTGTTCCAACTTCTTGTGGCATTATTATGGACTTAATGTGAACATTTTTAGTTAAGTTGACTGGGTTTTATCCATTGACACTTTTATCAGCAGGGAAGGAATGCCAAATTAAATGGCTTCTCAATTTTAAACAATGATCGGCAATAGATAAACAAATAATCTATTTTGTGGTTGTCAAGTTGTTAATTTTGTTCTCTTGAACAGAAACAGTGGAAAACAAAAATATAAAAACGTTGAAGAACTTCTATCACAATGTAGCAGAACACAAAGATGTAAACAAATTAGTCGCAATACTGTCTGCTTCTGTCACCTCATTGAGGGATACCATCACCAGTTCACTAGAACGTTTTCAAAAATTTAAGATGTTATGGATAGAAGACAGAGACACAACAATTAAGGTATTGCAAATATTTTTACTTAAGCGTCATCTATATAAAAAAATCCCTTCTTGAATTTCTCTTTTGCTAATTCATGGTGTTATTTGTGGTGGAGCTTTCCTCCCACAAACTTTCAAGGTAGGTCCACCAGTCCACTTGTGCATTTTTGTAATGGAGCCATTGGAAATATGGAGAAAAATTATTTAAATGCAACTAAGGTTTACTTGCTTTCTTTAGATTATTTGAAGAAGTAACTATTTGGATATACAAAGAGAACACAGTAAATATGATGTAAATAGATGTTTAAATGAAGCTCAGTAACATATTCAAGAGCATTCTACTCTTTGTGTATATTATATACATATATGAACAATATGTCTTCATTTTTGTGTTTTTTTTTCAAATTGTGAACTGAAATTAGAAAGAACTGTTTTTTCAAACTGATGTTTTGCAATGATGTTTTGAAAATCAAGTAACCTGACATTCATAACAAGCATCATTTAAACAGCTGCTTGAAGAAATAGTGATTGAAGTTAATTGCGGATACACTGAAGTAGAGGGGTTCAGTATTCAGGTGAAGCTTTGGCTGGCAGCAAGAGCTTGGTTGGTTTATAGACTAGTGACCAGTCATTGATGACAAAGGCTTTTTGCCTGCCAGTAGCTATGTGGTTGATTAGCAGGTAAATGTACAGCTTGGGATTGGGAGCAATAGGCAGAGAGAATAGCAGATCTCCACCAGCCAGGAGCTCTTTCTGTTCTAATAAAACCGAAAGAACTGCGAATGCTGTAAATCAGGAACAAAAAACAAGAAGTTGCTGGAAGCTCAGCAGGTCTGACAGCACCTATGCAGAAAAAATCAGAGTTAATGCTTCGGGTCCGGTGACCCTTCCTCAGAACTGAGTTTTGAGTTTTTTGCTCTTTCTATTCTTTTCAGTAAGCCAACTTAAATCAGAAGAAGAGATAGTAGGCACTGCAGATGCTGGAGAATCCAAGATAACAAGGTGTAGAGCTAGATGAACACAGCAGGCCGAGCAGGAA
>NC_063336.1:4762035-4832350 GCF_021869965.1 Rhincodon typus
CCTCTGATGCTGCTAGGCCTGCTGTGTTCATCCAGCTCTACACCTTGTTATCTTAAATCAGAAGAAGACCAGTTTATCTTTCCTTCAGCAGCTACTGCAATCTGTGACTTTTAATTAATAAGAGATCTTTTATATGTGAACTATCTACCCTGAGCCTCTTGCAAATCAGTGGAAGCATTCTGAAAAGGAAGGCCAAGAAGAAACTTGCAGATCAGCAAGGATCAACTCAATAGATCTTGGAATAGAGACTACTGAACTGCTTTCCCAGGTCTCCTTCTGTCTGTGTTCTTTTTTTCCCCGTTTGTAACAAGATTAGCATTTTAAGTTTTATTGTTGTATGCTGATGTTTTATAACTGTTTACTGAAATGACTCCACAAAGGCCAGCATCCCATCACCAAGTCATCCTTCATTTACTGAAAACAAAAAGTGCTGGAAATCACAGCAGATCAGGCAGCATCCACGGAGAGAGAGCAAGCTAACATTTCAAGTCTAGATGAGTCTTCATCACAACGATGTGAAGTGTGGAGGGGACAGCATTTGTGCAGTAGTGGGGGGATGGCTGTGAAGTGTTGGGGGAGAAAGGGTGCTGATAATGCAGATTAAATTATTGGAATGTGAGAATAGCAGAACAATGGGATGTCCAACTGCCAACCTGGAGAGATCAGATGGTCCCACTGGAGTAGGGGAAGGAGAGAGAGGATATGGTGACAGAGAATGCAACAATTAACGCTAAAAGAAAAGGAAGAAATGGGAGTTAGTTCACAACCTGAAGGTGTTGAACTCAATATTAAGTCCAGAAAGTTGTAAAGTATCAAGTTTGAAGATGAGATGTTATTCCTCCAGTTTGTGCTATGATTCGCTAAAGGATAGCATCATGCTGAGGACAAACAAGTGGGCATGTGAGCAGGATGTTGTGTTAAAATGATCAGCTACAGGAAAGTCTGGGTCATGCTTGAGCATGGACCAGAGGTGTTCTGCAAAGCAGCCACCCTGTCTGCGTTTAGATTCACCAACGTAGAGTAGGCCACATTGGGTGCAGTGGATACAATAGACCAGATTCGGAGGCGATGGCCTCGTGTTATTATCACTAGACTGTTAATCCAGAGACCCAGATAACGTTCTGGGTTCCTGGGTTCGAATCCCGCCATGACAGATGGTCGAATTTGAATTCAATAAATATCTGGAATTAAGAACCTAATGATGACCGTGAATCCATTGTCGATTGTTGAAAAAACCCATCTGGTTCACTAATGTCCTTTAGGGAAGGAAACTGCCATTCTTACCTGGTCTGGCCTACATGTGACTCTAGACCCACAGGAATGTGGCTGACTTTTAATTGCCTGCTGGGCAATTAGAGATGGGAATAAATGCTGGCCTAGCCAGCGACGCTCTCATCCTATGAATGAATAAAGAAAAAAAATTGGTGGAGACACAGATGAAATACTGCTTTGCCTGCAAAGACTGTTTAACATAGAACATAGAACAGTACAGCACAGTACAGGCCCTTCGGCCCACGATGTTGTGCCAAACTTTTACCCTAAACCTAAGGTCTATCTAACCTCCACCCCTACCTTATACTATCGTCCATATGCCTATCTAATAGCCGTTTAAATGCCCCTAATGAGGCCGACTCCACTACCCTCTCTGGCGATGCATTCCACGCCCCTACCACTCTCTGAGTAAAGAACCTACCTCTGAGGTCTCCCCTATATCTACCTCCACTCACTTTAAAACTATGCCCCCTCATAATAGCTACCTCCACCCTAGGAAAAAGTCTCTGGCTATCCATTCTATCTATACCTCTGATCATTTTGTACACCTCTATCAAGTCACCTCTCATCCTTCGTCATTTTAAAGAGAAAAGCCCTAGCTCTCTCAACCTTTCCTCTAAGGACCTTCCCTCCATTCCAGGCAACATCCTGGTAAATCTCTTCTGCACCTTTTCCAATGCTTCCACATCTTTCCTGTAATGATGTGACCAGAACTGGACACAATACTCCAGATGTGGTCGAACCCGGGTTTTGTGTAGCTGGACCATAACTTCACAGCTCTTGAACTCAGTCCCTCTATTAATGAAAGCTAATACACCATACGCCTTCTTAACAACTCTATCTACCTGGATGGCAGCTTTCAGGGAACTGTGGACATGAACCCCGAGATCCCTCTGCTCCTCCACACTGCCAAGGATCTTTCCATTATTCTGCTTTCAAATTTGTCCTTCCAAAATGAATCACCTTACACTTTTCAGCGTTAAACTCCATCTGCCACTTCTCAGCCCAGCTCTGCATCCTATCAATGTCCCTTTGTATCCTAGAACAGCCCTCCAGACTATCCACAACTCGACCCACCTTTGTATTGTCCGCGAACTTACTAATCCACCCTTCCACTCCTATATCCAAATCATTTTACAAAAATCACAAATAGAAGAGGACCCAGAACAGATCAGTGTATACCAATGGTACACCACTCGTAACTGAGCACCATGTTGAATGTTTTCCGTCCACTACCACTGTTTGTCTTCTAATGGTCAGCCAATTCTGAATCCAATCTGCCACATTTCCCCCTATCCCATGCCTCTTTACTTCCTGCATGAGCTTACCATGGGGAACCTTATCAAATGCCTTACTTAAATCCATGTATATCACATGCACTGCTCTACCTTCATCCACGTGTTTGGTCACCCCTTCAAAGAATTCAGTAAGGTTTGTGAGGCATGATCTACCCCTCACAAATCCATGCTATCATGAATCAAACTGTGCCTATCCAAGTGATCATAAATCCTATCTCTCAGAGCCCTTTCCAATAATTTGCCCACCACTGAAGTAAGACTAACTGGCCTGTAATTTCCGGGGTTATCCCTAATCCCTTTTTTGAACAAGGGACGTTTGCCACTCTCCAATCTTCCGGCACTATACCCGTGGACAGTGAGGATGAAAAGATCATCGCCAAAGGCCCTGCGATCTCTTCCCTCGCTTCCCATAGAATCCTTGGATAAATCCCATCAGGCCCGGGGGACTTAGCTATCTTGAAGTTCCTCAAAATTCTTCAAAATCTTCCTTACTAACATCGACCTCCTCTAGCCTACCAGCCTGTTTCATACTGCCCTCCCTACAACTAGGTCCCTCTCTGTTGTCAATACCGAAGAAATGTATTCATTAAGGACCTCTCCTATTTCTTTAGGCTCCGTACACAAACTCCCTTTACAATCCTTGATCGGCCCTACCCTTTCTCTGGTCATTCTCTTATTCCTCACGTACGTGTAAAAAGCCTTTGGGTTTTCCTTGATCCTATCCACCAAGGTTTTCTCATGCCCCCTTATAGCTGTCCTAAGCCCTTTCTTCAGCTCCTCCCTGGCTGACTTGTATCTCTCTGGAGCCTTTTCTGATCCTTGTTTCCTAAACCTTGTATAAGCATCCTTCTTCCTCTTAACTAGTTGTTCGACCTCTTTTGAGAACCAAAGCTCCCTCACTCAGCCACATATTCCCTGCCTGCTAGGGACAAACATATCGAGCACACACAGTATGCATTCCTTAAACAATCTCCACATTTCTATAATGCTCTTCCCTGACAGCATCTGTTCCCATTTTATGTTATCCAGTTCTTGCCTAACAGAATTATAATTATCCTTCCCCCAATTATAAACCTTACCCTGCTGTATGTACCTATCCTTTTCCATGACTATTGTAAAAGTAACAGAGTTTAGGCCCTGGGATGGTGAGCAGGGAAGAGGTGAAGGGGTAGGTGTTGTACCTTCTGCAGTTACATGGGAAGGTGCTATGGGAACCTTCCCATGGGGTGGTGTTAGTGGTCATCATGGAATAGACTAGGGTGTCCCGGAAGGAATGGTTCCTGTGAAATGCAAATGCAGATGGGCGTGTGAGGGCAAGATTCTTTGGTGGTGCTATTCTCCTGGAGTTGTCTGAAATGGCAGGGGATGAACCTTTGAATGTGGAGGCTGGTGGGATGAAAAGTGAGGATAAATGGGACCTGATCACGCTGTTGTAACTGATGGGAAGGAGCAAGGGTGCAAGCTTGGGTGATAGGTTGGTCGTGCTTGAGAGCCCTGTCAACGACGGTGGGCAGGAAACCACAATTACGGAAGAACGAGGTCATGTCAGCAGCGCTGTTTTAGAAGGTGGTATCATCCAAACAGACAAGACGTAGGCAAAGGAACTGGGCGAATGGGCTGGAATCCTTTCAGGATGTGGGGTGGGAAGAGCTGTATCAAGGCAGCTTTAGAAGTTAGTGGCTTTGTAGTGGATGACAGTAGACAGCTTATTCCCCAAAATGGAGATGGAGTGGTCAAAGAAAGAAAAGGAAGCGTCGGAGATGGACCATGTGAAAGTTGTGGAGGGGTTGAAATTGGCTTTTATTCACATATGCATGGTCCATGACACTGACCCAGCTCCTAAAGTGAGCAGACCCCCATCATTCTTGTTTATATCTGTCAGCCAGGACTCCCTGATTGGATGAGGTTAACAGCCCTAATCAAGGAACTCATATTCTATGCGACCCACCTGGCTGTCTTCATTCCGATCACTGCATCCCTCCTGCTGTAAGTCCTGGGACATGGACCTGTTCTTTTTCCTGTATTTTCTCCTCAGATGCTGGCAGCACGTATCAGACCATAGTTTGCCTCTTATGCCTGGAGTTTTAGCCGAAACTCTTCTCCTTCTTCAGGCAGTGAAGGTGTCGAAGCTATGACATGTGTTGAATCAATCTCACCCTCAGAGGTTCCTTTGACAAAAATTGAAGGGGGAGAAGCAATGGGGTCTGACAGCCTTGCTGGATGTTCTGAGGGGTGGGTATAATTTTCTCCTGCCCTTTTGCAAGGTTGCACCTTTCATGTAGTCGATGAGCTTGTTCAGGACTACCTCACCTACCCAAACTTTGTACGTCATGGGACCCGACCTCGCATCAACCATGCCTCTTACCCATGCAGGGCCATTCCCATGGTTTTGACACCAAACTTCATCCCCTGAAGTAAACTCTCGCTTAGCAGAGTCTTGTGTCTGATATTGGTGTTCCTGATGCCATTTCACCCTTCCCCCTAGATTCAGGAAGATCAGATTTAACCTGGTGCGGAGTCTTCTCTCCATTAGCAACTCTGCTGACCCTGTAGTTGCATGAGAGGTGGCCCTATAATCAAATAGGAACCAGGACAGTTTGATATCGAGTGAAGCTCTTGGCTGTTTCTATAAGCCTGCCTTTGGAGTTTGGACTGCTCTTTCCACCAGACCATTGGACGATGGATGGCATGGAGCTCTCCTCATATGCTGAATGCCATTCAACTTTAGGAAATATTCCAATTCCCTGCTGGCAAATGATGGCCCATTGTCTGTGACCAGCACCCTCAGGAGTCCATGTATTGCAAAAGGTGATCAAAGTTTTTCAATCATCAGCCCTGTGATTGAGGAATGAATCTTTGCACATCCAACTACTTTGAATGGGTATCCACAATGAGAAAAGACATAAAGCCCATGGAAGGACCAGCATAGTCGACGTGTAACCAAGTCCAGGGTTTACCTGGCCATTCTCATGAATGTGGAGGATCTGCTGGTAGTAAATTTTGTCCTTGTTGGCACTCTGGGCACTGCCCCTCCAACACAGCTATGTCTGTATCCCATCCTGGCCACCAGACATAAATTGTCGCCAACATCTTCATTTTTGAAACCTGGATGACCCTCATGGAGTTCAGCGAGTATCTGATAGCATCCTTTGCTCAGGACAATCACTCTTGCTCCCCATAATAATATGCCATCTGGTGATCTGATTCAATTCTGATTGAGATGGTCTTTTTGTTTCCTCCATCACCACCAGCTGTTTTAGTTTTGCCAGGACAGGATCTTTTCGTGCCCACAGTCTGATATTGTCAGCGGTGACCAGAAGCGTGTCCAGAAAAACTAAAACCAGAATGGACTCTTCCAAAGGCACCACTACCGGTAACGTATCTACCAGCGGGAGGTGGCTCAAAGTATCCACATTTGCTATTTAGCCTCCCGCACTGCTCCAATTGTAATTGTACGCACTCAGAATAAGAGCCCACCACTGAATTCAAGCTGAAGCTATGGGTGGCACAGTCCTATCCTCTTTGAGTAGCCATAGCAGCGGTTTATGGTCCGTTACTATTACAAATTTACATCCGTAAAGGTATTGGTGGAACTTTCTCCCACCAAAGATGGCCGCTAATCCTTTCTTCTTTATCCAGATGTATTTTTGTTCAGCATCAACCAAAGTCCGGGAAACATATGCCGTCAGGTGCTCCACTCCATTGGACCAGCGGTCAGCCAACACTGTCTCAATGCCGTATGGGGAGGCATCCCATGTCATCACTTGATCTTGCTTGGGATCGTAGTATGCCAGCACCTAGCTGTTTCTTTACTCCGCTAAAGGCTACATCTTGGCTACAAGACTATTTTCAAGGCTCACACTTTTTCAATAGCAAATGTAAGCATGCCAGGATGGAGGCCAGGTTACATATGAATGTCCATAATAATTCACCAACTCAAGAAAAGACCTAAGCTTCAGTACAGACATTGGAGCCGTGGCACCTTTGATCACTGTCACTTTATCTTCCAACAAGTGTAATCTGGTCTTGTCAATTGTAGCCCAAGCACTTGGGATGTCTGGAACACACATTTTCCCCTCCTAAGGCCTACCCCCACCTTAGAGAAACATTTAAGCACTATGTCCTAGTTTTCTAAATGCTCTGTATTGTTCTTCCCGATTATTAGCACATCATCCAGATTAATGGTGACCTGGGATAGATCTTGTAAAATGTTCTCCATCAACTGCTGGAAAATGGCACAGGCTGATGATACCCCAAAAGGCAGTCTCATATATGAGTACAAGCCATATTGGTATTAATTGTAGCATATCTTTGGGAATCCTTACCTAATCACAATTGTAAGTACTTATGGCTCATGTCCAGCTTTGTGAAGGACAGCACCCTCCACTGCCAGTTTTGCGTATAAGTCCTCTATGCAAGGCCACAAGTTCGACGACACCAGGTTACAGTCCAACAGGTTTATTTGAAATCACAAACTTTTGGAGCATTGGCACTCAGTCGGGGAACACCTCAGCAGTCCAGGACATTCAGCGTCCAATCTTCGGGTAAGCATCCTCCAAGGCGGCCCTCGAGATACACAACGATGCAGCATCCGTATCCATGAAGACGGCCTCAACTGTGATCTTAGGTTCATGTCACACTACATATGACCCCACTACACTGTTCTGTATCTGTAAAATCTTCCTTACTGTCCTGTCTTGACACCATCACCTTGATAAATTGTTATGATCTCTCTATCTTAATTAGTTTGTACAGTTTTGATTACTTATTACTTTGGTTAGGCTCTTGGCATGCGACTTTTATGCCTTTTGTGTTATTCCAGTCATTGGTTAGTCTCCAGTACCACCTTATCTTTAATTTTTTTGTAATTATTCCTCTGCCTCATTTAATCAGATTATAGGTCATCCCTTCGCTTGTTATTCAGCTGTTGATACTTCACTCACACCGTCTGACACTCTTGATCACCTGCAGAGACTTATTATTCAGCTTGTCAAAACTCCACTCACACCATTTGTATGATCTTTTGGTCTTTCTGCCCATTGATCTCCCTGCCTATAAATTCTGTGCCTGTGTGCTACACTCTCACTTCACCTGATAAAGGGACAATGCTCTGAAAGCTTGTGATTTCAAATAAACCTGTTGGACTATAACCTGGTGTCACCTGACTTCTCACCTTGTGCATCCCAGCCCGACATCATCACCTCCACTCTATGCAAGGGATTGGGTATTTATCCAGTTGCGAAAAGCAGTTCACCATTTGTTTGAAATCCCCAGAAACATCAAAGGCGAACCTTCACTTCAGACTTCACAGTCGGTCAGACCAGTGGTGCCCATTCTCCAACCTGTATTGGTTTGATATTTCCTTCACTTTCTAGCCTCCTGATTTCCACTTGTACTTTTGCCCATGAGGGAAATGGCGCTGGGCAGGCCTTGCAGAATCGTGAAATTGCTTCTTGGTCAACAAGTAAAGTGGCCTTAGCTCCTTTGAAAATCCCTAGACCTTCCTGAAACAGTTCCGAGTATTTAATTAGGACTTCACTCAGGCAGCCATTCTCTAATCGAAAAATGTTGAGCCAATCAAGTTGAATTTTTCCCAACTAATTTCACCCCATCAAGCTTAGGCCCAAGACTTTTACTACAATCAGTGGTAACTGATCCAGCTGCTTCTCATTAGAGGCTAGAACCGAAATTATACCCTTAATCTCTAGGGGGTTCTCTCATATAGGTTCTCAACCTGGCTGAGGTCTTACACAAATGTAAGAGCAAATTTTAGTAACAACTGGTTCCGCTATCACTGATACAGCTGCACCAGAATCAACCTTCGTGAGAACTGGATGATCATTTAACCAGATGTTCATTTTGATTGGTTCTGATTTGGATGGTGCTAAACAATTTAACAGTTCCAACCAATTATAGGTGGACTTTCCCGGATGTGCACTCTCCTGGATGCTGACCTATGAGTTGTCTCACTCAATTCAGGCCTAGTGGAACTCCTTTGCTGTTTCGAACCCACATACAGGCAATTACTACAATGCCGCACTAGATCCTCAAGAAAAGTTTAACCATTTGGCTGAAGTTTGGCTTTCTTTTAGGATTTTGATGTGGGCTGACCTAAAGACTCTCTGTTCAGGATATGTCCTGAGTTATACAATTGCCTTTGCTCAAGTGGTGTTCCCCAAGCTCAGTAGACATGGCAAGGGTGTCCACTTCCATTGGCATAGCCTGTAACTCGAAGGCTGTACTTGCCGTATTTTCTATCGACAAAGCCAGTTGTGCCTATTTGAAATCAACTTGGCCTTCAGCTAGTTGGTGCTTTTGCATGGCCACATCACTAAGCCCACATACCAGGCGGTCTCTCAACATCTCCTTAAGGGTTAAACCAGAGTCACATGCTTCTGCCAGTTATCTTAGCCTAGTCAAAAATCCCAATATGGATTCCGCAGTTCTCGAACTGTCGAGTAAAACCAATAGCATCTCAGATTTAAAGGAGGCTTGGGGTTGTAATATTCCTTAACTAAATCCATCAACACTTGAAAGGTTTTAGTATCTGGTACCTCCCAGAAAGTTAGGCTCCTAATAACCAAAAATGCTGCGGGTCCACAAGCTGTACAAAGAATTACTCGTTTTCGTCTGCCCCAATGTCATTTTCCCAGAAATAATAATGCATTCTATCCATATACTGAGCCCAGCCTTCAATGACAGGATTGAAAGAATCACGGATCCCAAATAGTGGCATGATGCCAGAAATGCTTACCCCAATTCAAAGACGATTATTGCGAGCTAAAATCTTCAGGTGCATGTTTTCTCTTGTCGCCACTGAAATAACTCCACAAAGGCCAGTATCCCATCACCAAGTCACCCTTTATTTACACATGCAGAGTACATGACACTTACCTAACTAGCACAAGCCAGCTCCTAGACTGAACAGAACCGCTGACACTCCATGGATGTGCAATTCCTTTCCATTTCCATTCTCCACCAGGAGTGTCTTAGGGCTCTCCACTTCTTCCTGGAGCAAAGACCTGAACCGTCCCCACCCACCACCCTCCTCCGCTTGGCTGAGCTCATCCTCACCCTCAACAATTTCTCTTTTAACTCCTTTCATTTTCTTTAGGTCAGAGGGGTGGCCATGGGTACCTGTATGGGTCCCAGTTATGCCTGTCTCTTTGTGGGGTACGTGGAACAATCCTTGTTACAGTCCTATTCCGGCCCCCACCCACAATTCTTTCTCCAATATATCGATGATATCATCGGTGCTGCTTCCCTCTCTCGTCCAGAATTGGAAAAGTTCATCAATTTCACTTCCAATTTTCATCCTGCCCTCACTTTCACCTGGTCTATCTCTGACTCCTCCCTTCCTTTCCTTGACATCTCTTTTCATTTCTGGGGATAGACTGGCCACTAATGTCCACTATAAACCCACTAACTCCCACAGCTACATGGACTATACATCCTCACACCCTGCTTCCTGTAACGACTCTATCCCATTTTCTCAGTTCTTCCATCTCTGTCCTGTATGTTCAGATGAGGCCAACTTCAACAAGGGAGCCTCCGATATGTCCACCTTCTTCCTCAACTGAGGATTCCCCAGCACCATTGTCAACGGGGTCCTCAACTGGAATCGACCCATCTCCCGCACTTCCACCCTCCGCCTTCTCTTCCCTCCCGCATCAGCGATAGCGCTCCCCTTGTCCTTACCTACCGTCCCACCAGCATTCACATCCAGAAGATCATCAGATGCCATTTCCGCCACCTCCAGCAAGATGCCACCACCAGACACACACTCCCCTCCCATCCCTTGTCCGCCTTTCACAGGGACCGTTCCCTCTGGGATACCCTGGTCCATTCTACCTTCACCCCCAACCCCCCTCCACGGCACTTTCCCCTGCAACCGGTGAAGGTGCAACACCTGCCCATTTACCTCCTCCCTTCCCACTATCCAAAGGCCCAAACATACTTTCCAGGTGAAGCAACACTTCACCTGCCTTTCCTAGAATCTAGTCTACTGCCTTCCCTGATCACAATGTGGTCCCTCTACATTGGGGAAACATAGCGTAGACTGGGTGACTGCTCTGCAGAAAACACCCTGAGCTACCTGTTGCATGCCACTTTAACACACCACCCTGTTCCCTGGCCAACATCTCTGTCTCTGGCTTGCTGCAGTATTCCACCGAAGCTCTACGCAAGCTGGAAGAACAACACCTCATTTTCCGCTTGGGGACCCTGCAGCCCTCCAGACTCAATATCAAGTTCAATAATTTTAGGGCCTAACTCTCCCATGTCCTTGCCCCCCACCCCACACACCAGGCCTTGTTATCACATTGCCTGCCATTACACACTATCTATTGTTAGTCACTAACAGTCCCTATTAACAACTGAGATAACAAGGTGTAGAGCTGGATGAACACAGCAGGCCAAGAGGAGCAGGAAAGCTGACGTTTCGGGCCTAGACCCTTCTTCAGAAAATGAAGGGTCTAGGCCCTTCATCAGGTGAAGTCAACTGATGAAGGGTCCCTATTAACAACTGTTCACCCTCCTAGCCAGATCGTTATCAACTCCTTTATCTATCCAACTGTTCTTCTCTCTCTTTGTGCTCTTTCCTATCATTTACTCCCTACCCCATCCTGCTCCCTATTTTCTGCACATGTTCTGACGTTTTCGCAGCTACCATCAGTTCTGAGGAAGGGTCACCAGACCCAAAACATTAACTCTGATTTTTTCTTCACAGATTCTGCTAGACCTGCTGAGCTTTTCCAGCAACTTCTACTTTTGTCCCTGACACTCCTGTTTATATCTGTCAGCCAGGACTCCCTGATCAGACCAGGTTAACAAGCCCGATCAGGGAACTCATATTCTGTGTGCTCTGTCTGACTGATATCATTCCTAACACTACATTTACCTCTAGCTAGATTCTTACTTCTTGTAATAAATTTAACTTATTGTAAGAAATTAATAAATGTGATTAATTAAATTTATCCCTTAAATTTATTTGTCTGTCAGTCAGTGTGAGAATAGGAGAAGATTGGGCTTAGATATTAATTGGATTGCCTTGTATTCTGATGAAGTTATGTTCTTAATAATAAATTGTGATTTTTTTTGTTTGAAGTTATAGCTTTTTAGCCATACTGACGTTGTCTCTCGTGTTCAGGGATGTGTAGGCTAGGGAGATTATCAATGGTAAATGTGGAGTTACAGGGATAGGGTAGGGGAGTAGATCTGGGTGGGATATCTGTTTGTAGAGTCTGGTTAAGAACAATTGAGCATGACTAAGTATCCAGTGATAACAAAGCTGATTTGGTTTTTCTCACTATCCCTCTGTCATAACAATAGTCCCAGAGGAGCAGAGATCTGCTCTGTTATTAGAGATGACTCGTGGTCGTTTAACCTGAGGCTGATTGTGCCTCAGGGAAGGGGTAAAGTTGTAAAAGAAGGACCTTTATGGTGACCTCAGCTAACAGAAGAATTGAACCTCTGCTGTTGGTGTCACTCTGTATCATAAAATAGCTATCCAGCCAACTGAGCTAATTGAACTTCTCCCTTTTTTTCTGAACTATTTTAATGATCTAGAACTTGGTGTTCGGATGACACTTTCCAAGGAGTGGAGGTGCCGTTGTTGAACTGGGGTGGATAAAAGTCTGAAGTCACACGACACCAGGTTATAGTCCAACAGGTTTATTTGAAATCACAGGTTTTCGGAGCGGAGCCCCTTTGTCAGGTGAAGTCAACTGATGAAGGGGCTGAGCATCGATAGCTTGTGATTTCAAACAAACCTGTTGAGTTATAACCTGGTGTCGTATGACTTCTGATTTTGACAATTTCAACAATTGCAGATGGCACAAAATTTAGAGAATTATAAACTCTGACTCTGTGATTGGTAGTTCTAAAGACGCCTGACATTGATGGGATAACACAGTGTGGAGCTGGAGGAGCACAGCAGGCCAGATAGCATCAGAGGAGCAGGAAAGGTGACGTTTCAGGTCGGGACCCTTCTTCAGAAATGGAGGAGGAGGAAGGGAGTTCTGAAACAAATAGAGAGGAGGGGTGCAGCTGGGGAAGGTAGGTGGGATGGTGATAGGTGAGTGCAGGTAGGGAGTGGTGGGGACTGGTCAGTGAGGTAGGAGGAGTGGATAGGTGGAAGAGAAGATGGACAGGTTGTGTCAGGTCAAGGAGGTGGGGATGAGACACTGGGTTGGTCATGGGATGAGGCCAGGGGTGGGGAGATTTTGAAACTGGTAAAATCCACATTGAGACCATTGGGTTGTAGGCTCCCAAGGTAGAATATGAGGTGCTGCTCCTCCAGTTTCCAGGTGGCGTCGTTGTGATGCTGGAGGAGGCCCAGGATGGACATGTCACCCAGGGAGTGGGAGGGGGAGTTGAAATGGTTCACGACTGGAAGGTGTTGTCGTTTGTCACAAACAGAGCACAGGTGCTCTACAAAGTGGTCTCTGAGCCTCCACTTGGTCTCAAGCTAGAAGGAGTTAGAAATTAGGAAATGGATGGTGCGAAAGGCGGAGAAAGTAGTTAATAAAGCATACAGTATCCTTGGCGCTATCAATTGGGCATACTACAAAAACGATACTGAATTTACGTAAGATCCTTGCTAAGCCTCAGCTGGAGTATTTTACACATTTGTGTGTGCCACATTGTTACATTGTGCTCCTTTGGGTAAGCATTCTGTAAAACTACTTCTAGAGTAGTACCAAGTGTTAAAGATTTTTTTCAAAGCATGCCAGTACAGGTAATTCTTCTTTGACATGATAATTGCGCTCTTGTAGACACTGTGCTATAGGAAATCGCGTTATTGGGAAATCGCTATAGAAAATCACTATACCTGTACAGCAGAAAGTTTGTATTATCCACACAGTTTCCAGTATTCACCAATCGCATTACAGTCAATTCTTGTTAATGAAACACGCGTTAAAGCAGAACTATCTGACTTTCAGATCAATGTTGATAGATTTGAAGTGTTTAGGACCAGAGGACATAATTTTAGAGTAAGACCTACTTAAGACAGAAATAAGGAGGAATTTCTTATCTCAGTGAGTAGTGAGTCTGTGGAGTTCTTTACCGCAGAAGCTGCTGAGGCTAAGAATATTCAAGGCAGAGATGGAAATATTTTTAAAAAGTGAGGGAATCAATGATTATGGGACAAAGGCAGGAAAGTGGAATTGTGATTATGAGGTCAACCATGATTCTTTGAATGGCAGAGCAGACTCACTTGGTTAAATGGCCGACATCAACTCCTTATGGTCTTGTCAGGTCAATTCTCAAGCAATACCAAATTAAAGGGCTAAAAAATCTTTGCTACAAGAGGAGAAATTGCTGATTGGTTGCCAAGTGCACTCTGAATGTTAAAGTGGGCAGATTGACTGGTCCCAGTAATGATGATCATGACAACTATCATTGATTATTGTAAAATCCCTTCTGATTCAGACATGTCCTTTAGGACAGAAAATCTGTTATCCTCACCCAGTCTGGCCTACATATGACTCCAGATCGTAGTAATGTGGTTGACTTTTAACTCCTCTCTTTAAGTGGCCAAACAAGCCACTCATTCCAAGCGTAATTGCAATGCATCAAGTTGCCCAACACGTTGTCCTTTGGAATGAACCTGAATGAAATGAAATGAAATTACTGTTGCCTAATTTGCAGAGTGGAAACAAGAACAAACATCGCCGAGGCCAGGCGCCAACTCTCCGACACCTCCTCCTACAGCCCCCTTGATCATGACCCCACCCCCGATCACCAAACCATCATCTCCCAAACCATCCACAACCTCATCACCTCAGGTGACCTCCCACCCACAGCCTCCAACCTCATCATTCCCCAACCCCGCACCACCCGCTTCTATCTCCTTTTCAAAATTCACAAACCTGACTGCCCGGGTCGACCCATTGTATCTGCCTGCTCCTGCCCCACCGAACTTATCCCCACCTATCTTGACTCCATTTTCTCCCCCTTGGTCCAGGAACTCCCTACCTACGTCCGTGACACCACCCACGCCCTCCACCTCCTCCAGAACTTCCAATTCCCCAACACCTCATCTTTACCATGGACGTCCAGTCACTATACACCTGCATTCCCCATACAGATGGCCTAAAGGCCCTCCGCTTCTTCCTGTCCCTCAGGCCCGACCAGTCCCCCTCCACTGACACCCTCATCCGCTTAGCCGAACTCGTCCTCACCCTCAACAACTTCTCTTTCAATTCCTCCCACTTCCTACAGAAAAAGGGGATGGCCATGGGTACCCGCATGGGCCCAAGCTATGCCTGCCTCTTTGTAGGTTACGTGGAACAATCCCCCTTCCGTAGCTACACTGGCCCTAAACCCCACCTCTTCCTCCGTGACATTGATGACGGTATCGGCGCCGCCTCGTGCTCCCATGAGGTGCTCGAACAGTTCGTCCACTTCACCAACACCTTCCACCCCAACCTTAAGTTCACCTGGACCATCTCTAATACCTCTCTCTCCTTCCTGGACCTCTCTGTCTCCATCTCTGGCAACCACCTAGAAACCGATATCCATTTCAAGCCCACCAAATCCCATAGCGACCTAGAATACACCTCCTCCCACCCACCTTGCTCCAAAATTGTCATCCCCTATTCCCAATTCCTTCGCCTCCGCTGCATCTGCTCCCAGGATGAGGCATTCCACTCCCATACATCTCAGATGTCCTCGTTTTTCAAGGACTGCAACTTCCCCCCCTCAGTGGTTGAGAACGCCCTCGACCGTGTCTCCCGCATTTCCTGCAACTCATCCCTCACACCCCCTCCCCGCAATAACAACCAAAACAGAATCCCCCTCGTCCTCACGTACCACCCCACCAACCTCCAGATCCAATGCATCATCCTCCAACACTTCCGCCATCTGCAATCCGAGTCCACCACCGAAGACATTTTTCCCTCCCCACCCTTATCTGCTTTCCGGAGGGACCACTCTCTCTGTGACTCCCTTGTCCGTTCCACACTCCCCTCCAGCCTCACCACACCTGGCACTTTTCCCTGCAACCGCAGGAAGTGCTACACCTACCCCCATACCTCCACCCTCACCCCCATCCCAGGCCCCAAGAAGACTTTCCACATCAAGCAGATGTTCACCTGCACATCTGCTAATGTGGTATACTGCATCCGCTGTTCCCGTTGTGGCCTCCTCTACGTCAGGGAAACCAAGCGGAGGCTTGGGGACCGCTTTGCAGAACACCTACGCTCGGTTCGCACTAAACAACTGCACCTCCCAGTCGCGAACCATTTCAACTCCCCCTCCCATTCCTCAGATGACATGTCCATCCTGGGCCTCCTGCAGTGCCACAATGATGCCACCCAAAGGCTGCAGGAACAGCAACTCATATTCCGCTTGGGAACCCTGCAGCCCAATGCTATCAATGTGGACTTCACAAGCTTCAAAATCTCCCCTCCCCCTACCGCATCCCAAAACCAGCCCAGCTCGTCCTCACCTCCCTAACCTGTCCTTCCTCCCACCTATCCCCTCCTCCCACCTCAAGCCCCAACCCCATCTCCTACCTACTAACCTCATCCCGCCCCCTTGACCTGTCCGTCCTCCCTGGACTGACCTATCTCCTCCCTAACTCCCCATCTACACTCACCTTTACTGGCTCCATCCCCGCCTCGTTGACCTGTCTGTCTCCTCTCCACCTATCTTCTCCTCTATCCATCTTCTATCCGCCTCTCCCTCTCTCCCTATTTATTTCAGAACCCCCTTCCCCTCCCCGATTTCTGAAGAGGGTCTAGGCCCGAAATGTCAGCCTTCCTGCTCCTCTGATGCTGCTTGGCCTGCTGTGTTCATCCAGCTGTACACCTTGTTATCCAACGTTGCGTCTATGTTTTCTTTCTGTCTACAAGGAACAAGGCCCTCTCTAGTAATGTATCCAGCTTTTAGGACAAATTGTCTGATTAATTAGACTGGAAATAGTCTAATGAGTTCATATTATGATATATTGTATATTTATGGTCACCATCTTTAATAATTTGCAGAATTTCTTGGAAGTAATCTCTCAAAACCTTTTGTAATTCAATTTATCTATATAATTTATTTCTGATCATTTTTACGCAGAAATTCATGGATCGGAATCCCAGTCTGTATGAATTCCGATCAGAAATAGAGTTCTATGCTACTTTCCAACAAGAGATTGAGGAACTACCCTCCAGCATTATATTAGATTTTATTGAACTGGACACAGGTACGAACTAATGTTTATTTACTCTCTCAGTAGCCCATTTCTTCATTAATACAACACACAAAAAATTGTCTACGGCTCATTTATGTCTGGAAGGCAAGAAGAAAGCAAAATGTGATCTGGGCTACAACTCCTCAGGAATTACTCTCTTCTGAGACAGCTTGCAGTTTTCTAATTAGTTTTGGGATTTGGTCTTCATTAGTTATCTCTCACAACAATGCAAATGTTTGATTCTTTCCCAACTTACATTTGCTAATTTAACAATATTAACTTCGTTGTCTATCATCAAGAGTGGCTCAGCTGCAACATCCCTGATTAAATTACTTAAGCCTAAAAGCACATAGTTGCCAGATTGTGTGTGCAGCAGATACTGAATGAACCCAACAGAGGGAAAATCATACTTGACCTCAACCCTGCCAATCTGCCAGGCACAGATGCATCTGTCCATGATGGTATTCATAGGAGTGCTTATCACACACTTCTCATGGAGACAAGACTCTGTCTTCACTTTGAGTGTACTCTTAATTGTGTTTTTTAGCACAATGCCATGCTAAATGGCTTAGATTTGAACAGATCTAGCAAACTCAAAGCCTGACATCCACAAGGCATTGTGAGCCATTAGCAGCAGCAGAATTACACTCAAACATAATCTACAGTGTCACGGCCCTGCATACTTTACCATTGTCATCAAGCCACTGGATCAGCACTGGTTCAATGGCATGCCAGGATGTGTACCAGGTATACCTGAAAGTGAGGTTTCAATTTGATGAACCTTCAACACAGGACTACTTCTGTGTCGCACAGAATAAGCAGCAAATGTATTTTAAGGTGATGGTTTCAGCAGATTGGAAAACCACAAATGTAATGCCCCTATTCAAGAAAGGAAGAACCCAGGAAACAGGAAACTAAAGGGTACGTATCCATACATCTGTCAATGGGATAATGCAAGGATCCATTCTTAAGAAAGAAATAGGGTGTTTAGAAAAGCTTAACATAATCAAGCTGCGTCAATACCTTTTTGTGAAAAGGAAAACGTTTGACAAATTTTCCACAGTGCATTGAGACTACAACAAGCAGACTTGATAAAGGGGAATGGGTTAAGTTTGTGGATTTAGGTTACCAGAAGGCATTCAAATTTATGCCATATAAAGAGTTATTGCACAAACTGGAAGCTCATAGTATTGGTGGTTTTGTCATAGCATGGATTCAGGATTAATTAATGTAAAGACGATGGAGAGCTGGGATTCATGGGTCTTTTTCAAGCTGAACGGACATAACTCATGATGTGTACAAGGTTCATTTCTAGGGCCTCAGTTCGTTATTATCCACACTAATAACTTGGAGGGTGGGGCAGCAATATATAGTGTGTGCAAATTTGATGTTGATACACAAATAGGTGGGAAACATGTGATGTGGACTTAAAGAATCTATAAGTGAACATAAATTGATTGAGGGAGTAGAGAAAAACTTGCTTGATGGAATTTAATGTAGGAAGGTTTGAGGTCATTGCACTTTGCGGGGAGGAAGAATCAATTGGCAGTCTATTAGTTAAGCGCAGAGAGACTCAAAAAATTGCCACGTGGAGGGATCTGGGTGTTCTTATGTATGAAACACAAAATATTAACATACATGTGCAGTAAGTAAGCAAGAAGGCAACTGGAAATTTTCCCTTTATTGTCAGGGGATTGGAGTTTAAAAATAGGGATATCTCATTACAATGGTGCAGGGTGTTGGTGAGACCACACCTGGAGAACTCTGCACAGTTTTGGTACCCATATTTAACTGGAAGCAATTCAAAAGAGATTCGGTAGATAAGAGGAAAATACGGTGGATGCTGGAAATCTGAAATAAATTTTGGAACGAAAACTGAAATTGTTGGAGAAACTCAACAGGTCTGACAGCATATTTGGAGATAGAAATAGGATTAATGTGTTGAGTCCTATGTGACATTTCTTCAGATCTGAAGATTCACTAGGCTATTTCTTGACCAGCTAATTGGTTTAGGACTTATTCCTTAGAGTTTAGAAGAATGAGGTTGATCTTATTGAACCATACAAGATTCACATAGGGTTGACAAGGTAAATGGTGAGAAAATGTTTTGACTAGCAAAGGACTTTGGATTAATGTGCATAGTTACAGGATAAGGGAATAGTCATTTAAAGCTGAGATGTGACAGAATTTCTTAAGTAGTGAATTTATGGAATTCTCTACCCCGCCCTCCTACACACACACAAACACACACACACACACACACCTTCAGAGCAGTGTGAAGCGGTTAACCAGAGTTCCTAAGTCATTACCCAGAGAGTTTAGGGGAAGAACTTTCCAGACTCTGACTGGGTTGGGGAGTCATTTGAGAGAGGAGCATATATTAAGCTCTGAGAATTGAGAAGTCACATGATGGAATAATACGTGCATTCCTCAGAAAAGGTACTAATGAAATGAAATTATTTTTAATTAATGAATCATTTTTAGTCCAAGGCTGGAGTGTTGAGATATATTGGTGGAAAGCAATTTACTGAAAAGAATTCACATTTGAATAGTTCCTAACAAACAATGAAAACTAGATTTGACAATAAGGTTAACATTCAAAATTGTGTTCCTGTGGACAAGGGATTAGTGTGATGATCTGCCTGTGGTGAACCATTAAAAGCAATGTTCACTGACTTCATCAAATCAAAAAGAAAGTCAATGATTTCAATTATATGGTGAGTGCTCCAGACAGGAGGGAATCAGCACGTACAGTAACATTTTAAAAAGATATTATGACAAGGTGACTGTTAGGAGAAAACAATGCTGCTGGTAGTGAAAGGACAGAGTGAAAAAGAAGATGAGAGTAATTTGAGAATAAAACAGAAATTGAAAATTCAAAAGTTGCCTCTCCAAAATCAGATTGGAAAGCATGGAAGTACTTAAAAGATTACTTAGCATTATGCTTTTTTTTACAAAGGCTATTACAGAATCATTAATCAATTTGAGGAAGTGAGCCAGGAAAAATTTCTTTAGTTGTTCATGCTGTTAATTGGGGAATGCATGACTCATAACCCAGGAAACAGCACCATCACAAACTAAATCTAGAAAGTAAACTCAACTCAAAGGAAGAAGTTAAACTCATAATGGAGGTTACATTGAACCTAGCCACAGGAGCTGGAGCTCATCTATTGTGATCGTGCTAAAACCATGTAGAACAAAACAACATAATAAATAGGAGCAAGAGAACGCCATTCAGCTGATTCCTGTCCCACAATCCTATAAGCAGGTGGCTGACCTGCTGCAGGCCTCAATTCCTTTGCTGTGCCAGTTTCTTTTAACCCTAAACTTCTTGATTTCAAAAGGCCATCTATTTTGATTATAATCTCATGGCTTCACTTTGTGGGGGATTGCCAAATTGATGTTAATACTGGATAAATCAGGACCATATATGAGCAGAATTAGATCATTCGGCCCATTGAGTCTTGTTTCTCAATGCCATCCTGCTGCCTTCTTCACATAACCCTTGATCCCTTTACTAATCAATTTTTCTCAAGTGTACTCAATGACTTGGCCTCTATAGCCTTCTGCAACAATGAGTTCCGCAGATTTGCCACGCTTTGGGTGAAGAAATTCCTCCTCATCTCTGTTCTAGAGTATCTGGCTAGATTAATCTAAATTTAATTATGAATTTTTGTTATCAAAACACAAGGACACAGCGGTACAGACTTTGTTTTTAACAATACTACAAAATGTTACAATATGGAGACAGATAGCCAAACCAAATCAGCCATATCAAATCTCTGTGTTTACAACACTATAAAATTCAAACCTTCAAAGATCCCAATGGTCCCTAACCAGACTTTTGAATAATCAATCTCAGACTCTATAAGTGATCAATTCCAGACACCAGTTTGTACTTTAAACAAAAGACTTAGCAATTTATTAACAATACAATAACTTCAGCACAGCAAAGATTAAACATCAAAGTAATCTAACTGTCAATGCTATAAATCCCAAAACTTTTATTTTCAGCCCCATTCACACAAAAGCCAGACAGACAGACAAACACAATTAAGGATTAAATATAAGAAAATAACAAAACTGGCCCAATTACTTAAGTGATTTCTACAGTTTGCTGTCCACAGGCATAGATGATATTTTCTTGGGTTGATTTTTTGCTGGTCTTGTCCTAAAGGACTTTGCTGCTAGACTGTGTCAGTGGCAGGTGGTGAGGATACCAAAGAGAGAAAATAAAATCATAATTGATCTCATCTTCATTAAACTACTTGCCACCGATATATCTGTTCATGACAGTATCAGTAAGAGTGACAACCGCACAGTGTTTGTGGAGGTGAAGTCCTGCCTTCACTTTGAGAATCCCCTCCATCACATTGTGTTGCACTATCACTGAGCAAAATGAGATAGACTTTGAACAGATCTAGCAAGTCAAGAGTGGGCATCCATGAGGCATGTGGGCCATCAGCAGCAATAGAATCATACTGCAACACAATCTTTAATCTTATGGCCCAGCATATCCCCCAGCCTAACATTAGAATCAAGCCAGAGAATCAGTTCTGGTCCAATGGAGAGTCCAGGAGTAGCAAAGGTATTCCTAAAAGAATGGGTTATCAACCAGGTGAAGCTGCAAAACAGGACTAATTGTGTGCCAAACAGTATAAGTCCACTAAGTGATAGGCAGAACGAAACAATCCCACGAACAACACATCAGATCTAAGCTCCAAGTTAAAATGCAGGAAGACCTGGATAATACCCGAGCATGGGCTGACAAGTGACAAGTAACATTTGCACCTCACTAATGCTAGGCAATAACCAACTGCAATAAGCGATAATCTAAGCACCACCTCTTGGCATTCAGCAGCATTTCCATCACTGAATTCCCCACTGTCAATATCTTGAGCATTACCATTGGCCATAAATTGAACTAGACTCACACACAAATACAGTGGTTACAAGAGCAGGTTAGAGACTAAGAATCCTGCAATGACTAATTTCCCAAAGCCTGTCCACCATCCATAAGGCAGAAGTCAGGAGTGTAAGGGAATACTCATCACTTACCTGGATGAATGGAGCTCCAACATTACTCAAAAAGCTTGACACCATCTTGGACAAAGCAGCCCGCTTAATGAGCATCACATGCACAAACAGTCACTCCATCACTAATGCTCAGTAGTAGCAATGTGTACTATCTATAAGACGCACTGCAAAAATTTACCAAAGATCCTTAGACAGCATTTTCCAAACTTACAACCTCTTCAACGTAGAAAGACATGGGCAGCAGATTCATTGGGACTTCAAGTTCCTTTCCAAGCCACTCACTGCCTTAGCTTTGAAATATATAGTGTCATTGGATGAAAATTCTGGAATTCCCTGCTTATATACATTTTGGATCTATCTACATCATATGCACTGCAGTGGTATAAGAAGACAGCTCACCAGCACCTTCTCAAGGGCAACTAGAGATGAGCAATGAACGCTGGCCAAGCCAGCCGTGCCTGTATCCCATGATTGACTAAAAAAAATGCAAAATAAGAATTTGCACTTTTAAAATAGAGGTAATGAGGAATTTCTTATCAGATGGTTATGAATCTGTGGAATCCTTTACCTCAGAGGGTCATAAGTGTATTTGAGGCTGAGAAAGATCGATGTTTAATCAGCAAGGGGAGAAACTGTTCTGGGGTAAAGGCGGGAAAGTGGAGTTGAGGATTATTAGGTCAGTCATGATCTCATTGAATGATGGAGAAAACTTGATAGGCTGAATGGCCTACTCCTATCTTTTATCTCTGCCTTCTAAACATGATTAAAAGAGCTCTCACCATCTTAGCGATGTTTCCAACACTGCATATTCTGGTAGGTTATTGTGAAGATCAGCAGAGAATGTAATTCAGGTACAACTGATGGGAGCATTGCCAATACAATTTTTGGTCAATATTTGATGTTTTGTGTACTAAATAACCAGCATTGGAATTGAATTTTCTTTAATTGGATCTGTTCTGCTTTCCTTAGAACCCATGAGAATGGCCCTATTGGTGGAGGTCAAAAGTTGGATAATGTTACTTTGTCGGTTCTTGAATGAACAATACAAAGAAAAAATGTCAGCGATATCAACATTTGTCAGTGAACAAATGAAAAATTTGGCACGACCTATTCAGGATTTGGATGATGTTAGGTTTGCAATGGAATCTTTAGCAGAAATACGAAGAAATGAGATACAGATGGATATGACTTTAGGACCAATTGAGGTATGTGTCCTTTTTCAGTCACAGTGTATCTGTTTCATATTTTTGAACTTTTTCTTTTCCCTATTGTTTTCAAGATTTTAGAAACCAAACTAGACCTCATCTAATGATACTCCTTAATTTACTTTATCTTTTCTGCTATCTTAGTGGTATCTTTCATTGTATACATTGATTTGAAATGATGTTTTCTAACATTCACATAAAGTAGCATAAAACTTGAGTACTACTGAACAAGAGACATGCTGCTGAAATTTTTTAATCTTGTGCTCATCAGGAAATATTTCTAAGAATACCAAATCTCAAAGGGAGAGGCAATTTACACTGCATGAGAATTGGGTGCTGATTGATTGGCAAGTGCATTCTGAATTGAGACAACAGCACACGTAAATTTCAGTTACTCTCTTAGCTTTAACCTGGGTTTGAGACTTTCTTTGAAGAGGTGAACTGTTGTTGTTATGTAAAATGACTTGTTTACTGTGCTGTTCAGACACCCTAAATTTTAACCTTTCACTGCCTAGTTCCATTATCCATGTACCTGATTAAGGAATTTTTACATTTTGGTTTTCAACATGACAGTTTGTAGTACAGTATTTTCATTTTACCATTGGGTATCCAGACTTACATCATTCACCTCACTCTGACTGAACTTTACATCAAACCAATTTTACTTATACGTTGGACAAAATGGTATAGGGGTCTGAGTCACATGGACAATGGCGGGATGTGAGCAGAATGGGGCAAAAAGTGCAGCGAGATCCATCTCAGCATCAAGGTTATCACTCTCCATCTTGTATAGTTTTCACAAGTCGCTGGCAATATTTTTATTGTACGATGGGAAGATGTCAATTCACCAGGATTAATGTTTGTTATACAAATCACCTCATTAATGTTAAGACTCCCATTTTACCAAACAATCTTGACTTTGGTTTCCTTGACAAGTTGTCCCAGAGTGAGCACTTGGTACATGCAGTTTACCGCTTACTCAGAGCAGACATCACAGTCAGTCCTGCTGTAACACATGTTCCGTCAACGCGAATTGGCTGTAACGTGATTGACGAATATGGGAATGCAATTTCTAAAACGCAAACTTGTCTTGGCTATAACGCTATTCCATCAGTATATGGAGGAGTACGCTTCCACATCACATGATTGTTTCACGGGCTTTGTCATTAATACATAGAATGTTAGCACTGAAAGAGTCTCCATGCCAGCATCACCTGATCATTTCACGGGCTTTGTCATGAATTGCTTTCTGTAAAAGGTACAGTACAACCTCATTCCCGATCAAGTCACCTTAACATTTTTTCAAGGTACAGTATAAAGTCTACTTTTATTTCATTACTAGATATGAATTAAACATTTATTCAAATTGTGCTATCATTTGTGTTAGGCTTTTGAGTGATTCTTGAGCTATTTTGAGTGATTTTTTTAATCTGCCCCTAACCCCATTTTTCCCATGGGCCCTGTCATTTCTATAGTGTGATTTTCTATCATGCGATGTTGCACAGGAACACAACTATCGCATTATAGCAGAACCGACTTTTGGAAACCAGGCAGCAACATCTCAGGGCATGCTTGTGGGCACTGGCCACACACTGGCCACACACACCCCATGTCCATGAACATAAAATCTGGCACATTAGATAACAAAGCACCAGAGGGTCCACCAGAAGCTAACATCACAAAGCTACTTCAAGAGAAGATGGTGGAACTACACTGAAGGAATAGAGAAGGACATTTACATTCTGTAAATACCATACTGTTTTAACCCAGGAGACAACCTTGGCACAGTCTGGTATCAAGGTCTCCACTATTGATGCTGTGGAAATAGGATGCCCACACTGGCACCATCTCATCCAGTAGGACCTTCAGCATCCAGTTTACAAAGTGGTGTGCCAATTTCCCTGTGTTTGCCACATCTGGGGCAAATATCACCAACCATGCAGGGCAGCTCTGGACTGACAGTGCTTTCCAGGTGCAAATCATGCTTTTAAAGGTAGAATGACGCAAGGTATGCTAGTTCCAGGATATCCGCCGAGCGGCAAGTTGTTCTGGGATAGAATTCGGACGTAAGAGATTCCAGGTAGGTAATTCATGAGGAGAGTTATTATTAGCAAGAGGGCTCACATAGCCTCATAAGTGACAAACTCTCAAATCATCAACATAACTTGGATTTACTCAATAAAAATTATGAATCAGCCCATCGTCTCTTAAGCCTCTTTTGTGACACAGTGAGAGCAGCCCTACTCCTGAAACAAGAAGTCCACCTGTTCCAAAGTTGTGTAATAACATCTCTGAACAGGTTAATTAGAAAAACAGGTGAAAAATAGAACTTACTTTGAAGATGTTTTTAATTAACGATCTGAATAGCTCTTGGCTCTTTATGGCTCAGTATTAAATTTGTCTACCAATCATCTGAGCACCCTGGAATATTTTTGCTATGTTAAAGACACTATGCAATTGCGAGTTATTACTATTGCAACTGTTGAATGAGCATTCCATATACAAGCTGCTAAATGCTTTCGTTACTCTAATGAGCATTTGGTGACCTGGGATGAAGATAAATGAACAGGTTTTGAAGAACATTAAAGAGAAATGCAAGAAATACTGATGGGAACTTCAATTATCCTGATATAGATTGGCATACTAATAACGTAATGAAAAAATAGAAGGGGTGGGTGGAATTCTGAAACGCATGCAGAGAACTTTCAGGATTCAGAAGCAGTGCTGAACCTAATTCTGGGGAATGAAATCAGTTGAATATTTTTCTCTAAAGTAGCATTTAGGAATAATGTAGTGAACATATTATCAACAGGTTTAGGATTGTTATGGAAACAAACAAGGTGACTCATGCACAGAAATATTTCTTAGGAGGAGAATTTGCACTAGAGTGCTGTTCAATTGCATTAGAGTGTTACTGGAGTTTGCTGAAACAGGGAGTAGGTGAAACAGGGAGCATGTGTTCATTTCTTAAAAACCATACTAACCCTAAGACATAGGAGTAGAAGGTGGACATTCTGTCCATTGAGTCTATTTCGCCTTTCACTAAGATCATGGTTTTCTTGCCGTTAACTAGGTGATAACTAAAAGAATGTTAAGGACAATTTTCAACTTTGAGAAGCCGAAAGAACTGCAGATGCTGTAAATCAGGAACTAAAACAGAAGTTGCTGGAAAAGCTCAGTAGACCTGCCAGACCTGCTGAGCTTTTCTAGCAACTTCTGTTTTAGTTCCATTTTAACGTTGAGACTTTGCATATAGACCTTGCATAATTCTTTCCCATTCTCTGCAGTGTTACTCCATGCTCACTCAGTTGGGTTTCCTGAGTTGTCACATTACATTAAGAAATATAGATTTATGATATCATTGAAGGCTCTGGTTCTGAAGTAAATGCATCAATTTTCCCAACAGTACAAAGGGACTGAGAAATCTATACCAAGGTACACATATACCTCGATCTGTGACAATATTGAAAAAAGTGGGAGAAGGAAAGACATTTTAGAGGAGTAAAATGTTGCATTGTAATAATATGGCGGGTATTGTCTTTCGTCCCTGTAGTATGGTAAATAAACAAATAAATTTATTTTGTGAAACCTGTCTCCCTGGGCTTGCTTAAATGTAATAATGTGGTACAACGGGACACAGGCTTAACATGTTACAACAAAGAAGTAGAGATGGGGGAGAGTGGGCACTTGTCTTCATTGAGATGTAGGGACAATAAAGGGGGTGATGTGGGAGATGAGGTGCTACTAGTGAACAATCTATAAATGTGAGGGTGAATCCTTTCTCAACCACAACTAGAATATCACCTGATTGTCATAAGACTGTAAAAGCTGAGTGTAATTGCACAATAGAGGGCTGTAATACATGAAGCTCACACCTCATATACAAGACTTGACAGAACTGAAATATGATTCACATGAAAGAATGGCCTAAAGAAACAATCCTTTTCAACCTGTCACTGCCTATGTCTGTCAGTGTGCCTCAAATCAGTGGATTGAATTTTCATTTTCATTCAGTACGGTGATGTGAAATCTGAAATGAAAGGGTTTAGGTTTACAATAATGGTCAGAAAGAACGTATTGTCTTCAGAATGAGTGTAGCTTTATTTCTTGCTGCATGGTAAGTTCTAGTTGGATGGAGGCTCTGAGACAGTAAAAGGTTCCATAATGGTCATGGTGAGGCTATACAGAGATAGGGAGGAATTTGAAAAGCAGGGTGAAAATTATAAAATTGAACTGTTGCTTAACTGAATGCCAATGTAAGACAGTGAGCATGGGGTACTGATGGGTAAACAAGACTTCTGAGTTAAGTCATTGGCTGCAGGATGAGCTAAAGCATATGGCGATAGGAAGGTGAAAGGCCACTCAGAAGTGCTTTGGATTCAGTCTAAAGGTAACAGAGACATGGACGATGGTTTCAGCAACAGATAAGCCTGAGGCAGGAGCAGGGTCAAGGAATGTTGTTTTGGTGAACTACACAGTCTTGGTAAGCTTTGTTCCTTTGTGTCAGCCCTAGATGGCACAGAGAAGCAGAAATAACATGATCTCCTTTTCTCTGATCAGTGAGCCCCTCTGCTCTTTAACACAAATGTAAGGTCTTAGGGAATTTGGGGCATAAGGGGAAAGAGTACTTACAATGCAGAGCACCAGAGGTCAGACAGCGAACGAATCTGGTAAGGTGGAGATGAGCAAAGCAGCAGGAAAATTTTCAAAGAAGCAGCGCAGCATCACCTTCACTAAATCCAGAGGCAGAGCTCCTGAGGTAATATCAGGATTGCATAGTGACATGGGCAAATTGAAGCTGCTGAGTGGGTGAGTACAGATGGCAAGTATTTGTACAACTATTATTGCTTATAATTTGTAAAATTCTAATTTTGTAGTACATAGTTTGTAATTCTATTTTAACAAGGTCAAGGGAAGAAGGGCCCTAAATTAATTAATATTATTTGATTTTAAGAGCCCTTTAAAGGTTTAATCTAAATTGGTAAGTCATGGCAGGAGAGCTCAAAGTAGTGGTTTAATTCTCCTGCTCCATGGGAAGCCAGTCACATTTTGAGTGCCCAGGACCAGCAAATGTGCAGGAAGTGACTCCAGCTACAGCTTCTAGAAGCCTGAGTTTCAAAGCTGGACCAGCAGCTGGAGACAGTATGGAACATCTGTGAAAGCTGAGAATATCGTGAATAACATGAACACTGTAGACAAAGACTCCACAAGAAGAATGGGAGTGGGTGAACATCAGGTCGAGTAAGAGGACTTTGGCAGGCAATTCAAGGAACCCTACATAACAGATATACTGCTTGGCGGGAAAACGGCCTCTCGGGGAAACCAGTCAAACAGTCAAATTTCTTGGTTCTGCTGCCGGGACGAGTAGGAGAAAGTGTGGGAATGCAATAGTTACGGGGGATTCAATTTTAAGGGCAATAGATAGGCATTTCTGTTGCCATAAATCAGTCTTCAGGATCTTACGTTACCTCTCTGGTGCTAGGGTCAAAGGATGTATCCTGGAGGAGGTGGGTGAACAGCCAGTGATCATGATACATTTCCGGACCAGTGACATTGGTACAAATAGGGATGAGGTCCTAAAGCCGATTATAGGAAATTAGGAAGCAAGTTGAAAAGCAGGACCTCTAAGGTAGTGATCTCAGAATTATTCCCAGTGTCACGTGCTAGTCTGAGTAGAATAGCAGGTTATATCAATTGACAATGTGGCTGGAAAAATAGTGCAAGTGGGGTACAGTTTCAGATTCCTGGAACATTGGGACCGGTTCTGGGGGAGGTGGGATCAGTACAAACTGGACAAACTGTATCTTACTGAATACAATGATTAAACCTCACTAACTACCTGCATGTCCCTATGGTAGACATTCCTTCTCGCACAAAACCCTGTACTTTCACCCTAGTTGTTGTCTGACCAACACACCGCATACTTTATCTGTCCCTAGAGACATACTATCTAAAGACTCTGTGGGAATCAGCAACTCTCTGTCTCCAATGTCCAGTGGTCATCCATACTTTGTTGTTGTCCAGCAGGGGAACATCACATACAGGCAAGCATTCAGAGAAATCCCAACATGTTATAGACTTTTATTGAGAGTCAACAATGGAAAGCACAAAGGAAATGTGTGGCTGCAGTTCACACCCAAAAAACCAACTAAGTCTTAACCTTAACACTCTACAATGATCTTCTGTACCCAAATGGCATCTACTAGAATCAATAAGGCCTGTCTGCCTTGTTGTGCCTGATGCAGCTGAGCTCTGTCATTCACAAAAATAACTCCCTCAACCACAATCTCAATATCCTTATCCTTCTCCTGGAACAACTGCTCCAATTTATGGGGAAAGGGCAGGAAAGTGGAATTATGGACTTTCGGATCAGTCATGAGTATGTTCAAGGGGCCAAATGGCCAAATCCTGTTGCAATTCTTATGGTGTTACAGTTTCCTGGCTGCTCATCGTCTATTATTGCACCTCATAGCCTGCTCCAATTGTGCAGAACACTGCAGGCCAGGATGGCATGGCATACCAAAACCTCCAAAAACCACAACTGTTTTCCTGAGCCTGTATATGATTTCATTCATTGAATAGCTTCCCCACTGAGTCCCACTGACATTAATTTTGCTAAGGCATTTGACGCTACTCTTGGTCCAATACTATCAAGTTTTCAAAGGCAATCACTCTCACTTCATGTCTCAGCTCATTTCTCTATGCTTGTACTAATATTGAAATAAGTCAATTAGCCAAGTGGCTGTGATGGAATCCAAATTGATTGTAATGGTAAAAAGAATAACTTAGGCCATAAAGTTACAGATTGTGGGTGAATATAATTCTTCTGCTGATGATCATCCATGGCATCTCTTGTATGCCTAATTTTTAATTGCTGGAACTTTTCTAACAGTATTCAGTTCAACACAGCATATAATGGAAATCATCTTTAGTTTGAAGATAGAAATTCATCCTACAAAAACGGTTGAGGTGATCACTCCTACCAATACCTTCATTGAAAGATGCATCTGCTACAGCAAGATTGAGACCCACACTGAAGATTGAAACTAAGCTTGAGACCCAGACCAACCACAGATACCTGTCATTTGTGGCAAAGCTTACAGAACATAACGGCCTACAAAGTGAAGTCAAACAGAATCCCTACCCAACAAGCTCAATGCATTCTATGCTTGCTTTGAACAGGAGGTCAGTGAAACAATGTCACCTATCTCAACAGCCTTGGATGCACTTATATACCCACTACAGAAAATCACTATGGCTCCCAAGAAAGCAGCTTTTAAATCTATGACCAATTTCACCTGGAAAGACAAGGGCAGCTGAAACATGAGAATACTACCACTTGCAAGTTCACGCACATTCCATACACTCACCACCCTCTGTGTGAAAAAAATTACCACGAGGTTCCTTTTCAGTCTTTCCCCTCTCACCTTAAACTATGTCCTCTTATTTGGAATCCCCTACCCTGGGAAAAAGACCTTGGCTATTCACCCTATCCATCCCCCTCATGATTTTGTAAACCTCTATAAGGTCACTGTCAGCTGCCTACACTCCAGTGAAAATAGCTTATTCAGTCTTTCCCTATAGCTATAACCCTCCAACCCTGGCAACATCCCTGTAAATCTTTTCCGAACCCTTTCAAAAATTATGGGGAAATGACAGAGTACTGATATTTTCGATAAGCAATTAATCCAGAAATTCAAGAAATATTCTGGGCACCTGAGTTTGAAATTAAATTTTAAAACTATCTGCAATTAATATTCAAATAATGACTATGAAACCATTATTGATCGTCAAAAAAAATCATCTTAATTATTAAAATCTTTCAGGGAAGGTACTCTTCCATCTTTACTTGGTCTGGCCTACACATGTCTCTCAAATATCCTCTAAAATGCCATTTAATTATAATAATCACTAGAAAGTTTCAAAAATGAAATTGAACAGGACAGCATCAGAAACAACTAATATCAAAAACAACCTTGTCAACCCTGTAAAGTTTTCCTAGTAACATCTGGGAATTAGTGACAAAATTAGGAGAGTTGCCTCGGAGATTAATTAAGCAAAGCCTGACATAGTCACACTTACAGAATCATACCTTACAAACAATGTCCTAAACTCCACCATCACATCCCTGGATATGTCCTGTCCCACTGACAGAACAGGCCCAGCAGAGGAGGCAGCACAGTAGTATACAGTTGGTAGGGTGTTTCCCTGGGAGTCCTCACCATTAACTCAGGGCTCCATGAAGTCTCACGGCATCAGGTCCTCCTGATTACAGCATACCATCCTCCCTTAGCTGTGAATCAGTATTCTTCTATGTCGAATAACACTTGGAAGAAGCATGGAGTGCGGTCGGGTGCAGAATGTACTCTGAATGGAGAGTTTCAAACTCCACTGTCAAGAGTGGCTTGGCAGCAGCATTACTGATTGAAATATACTGGTGAGGAGATTTGCTGGAGCTGCTCAGGAGGATTTAAACTAGTGCAGGGTTTGGGGGAGGGGCGGGGGTCTGCGAAGAGACCCAGCAAGATAGTGCAGAAACTGACAAGTCTGAGACTGGTGCAGTTTGGAAAAGGAGCATGTCAAGCAGTCAGGGCAGGCAGGAACAAAGCAGGCAACAAGGTAGGACTGATAAATTAGACTATTTATTTCAATGCAAGAGGTCTAACAGGTAAGGCACATGAACTTAGGGCATGGTTAGGAACATGGGTCTGAGATATCATAATGATTACAGAAACGTGGCTCAGGGATGGACAGGACTGGCAGCTTAATATTTCAGGATATAGATGCTATAGGCCAGTTAGAAAGGGGGGCAAGACAAGAAGGGGAGTGGTGACTTTGATTAGCAATAACATTATGACTGTACTTAGGGAGGATATTCCTGGGCAAACATCCAGGGAAATTATTTGGGCGGAACCGAAAAATAAGAAAGGGATGATCACCTTATTGGGATTGTACTATAGACTCCCCAACTGTCAGCGTGAAATTGAGAAGCAAATTTGTAAGGACATCTCAGTTATCTGTGAGAATAATAGGGTGGTTATGGTAGGGGATTTTAACTTTCCAAACATGGACGGGGACTGCCATAGTGTTAAGGGCTTGGATGGAGAGGAATTTATTAAGTGTGGACAAGAAAATTTTCTGATTCAGTATGTGGATGTACCTACTAGAGAAGTGCAACATTTGACCTACTCTTGAGAAGTAAGGCAGGCAGGTGAGCTATCAGTGGGGGAGCACTTTGGAGCCAGTGACCATAATTCCATTAGTTTTAAAGTAGTGATGGAAAGGGATAGACTGGATCTAAAAGTTAAAATTCTAAATTGGAGGAAGGCCAATTTTGCTGGTATTAGGCAAGAGCTTTCAAAAGTTGATTTGGGGGTGGGGTGGATGTTCGCAAGTGAAAGGACAGCTGGAAAATCGGAAGCTTTCAAAAATGAGATAACAAGAGTCCAGAGACAGTATGTGCCTGTCAGGATGAAGGACAAGGCTGTTAGGTGTACTGAATGCTAGATAATTAGAGAAATTGAGGTTTTGGCCAAGAAAAAGAGGAAGCCTATGTCAGGTTTAGACAGCAGAGATTATGTGAATCCCTAGAAGACTAAAAAGGGAATAGGGGTATACTTAAGAGGGAAATCAGGAGGGCAAAAAGGGGACATGAGACAGCTTTGGCAAATAAGATACAGGGGAATCCAAAGGGATTCTACAAATACATTAAGGACAAAAGAGTAACTCGGGAAAGAATAGGGCCCCTTAAAGACAGCATGGCCAACTATGTGTGGAACTGCAGGAGATGAGGGATGTACTAAGAAGACAGAGAACATGGGGAAATAAATAGCAACATGTTGTAACATGTCTATATTACACAAGAGGAGGACATTTTAAAATGCACAAAGGTGGATAAATCCCCAGCACCTTATTAGCCATAACCTAGAACTCTGGGGGAAGCTAGGGAAGTGATTGCTGGGTCCCTTGCTGAGATATTTGGATCATCAATAGCCACAAGTGAGGTGCCAGGAGACTGTAGGTTGGCTAACTTGGTGCCACAATTTAACAAAGGTGGTATGGAAAAGCCAGGGAACCATAGACTGGTAAGCCTGACATCGGTGGTGGGCAAGTTGTTGGAGGGAACCCTGAGGGACAGGATTTACAGGTATTTGGAAAGGCAAGGACTCATTAGGGATAGTCAACATGGCTTTGTGCATGGGAAATCATGTCTCACGAACTTGAATAAGGTTTTTGAAAAAGTAACAAAGAGAGTTGATGAGGGCACAATGGTGGACTTGATCTATATGGACTTCAGTAAGATGTTTGACAACGTTCCTCATGATAGACTGGTTAGCAGGGTTAGATCATACAGAATAAAGGGAGAACTAGCCATGTGGATACAGAACTGGCCCAAAGAAGATAGAGGGTGGTGGTGGAGGGTTGCTTTTTGGACTGGAGGCCTATGATCAACAGTGTGCCACAAGGATTGGTGCTGGGTCCATTGCTTTTTGTCATTTTTATAAATGATTTGGATGTGATTATAGGAAGTATGATTAGTAAGTTTGCAGATGACACCAAAATTAGAGGTGGAGTGGACAGCGAAGAAGGTTACCTCAGAGTACAACGGGATCTTGATCAGATGGTCCAAATGGCCGAGGAGTGGCAATTGGAGTTTAATTTAGATAAATGTAACGTGCTGCATTTTGAAAGGCATATCAGGGCAGGACTTACACTCTCAATGAAAAGGTCCTTGATAGTTTTGCTGAACAAAGAGACCTTGGAGTGCAGGTTCATAGTTCCTTGAACGTGGAGTTATAGGTAGACAGGATAGTGAAGAAGTCTTTTGGTATGCTTGCCTTTATTGGTCAGTGCATTGAGTATAGGAGTTGGGAGGTCATGTTGCGGCTTTACAAGACATTGATTTGACCACTTTTGGAGTGTTGCTTGCAAGTCTGGTCTCCCTATTATAGGAACCATGTTGTGAAACTTGAAACGGTTCAGAAAAGATTTAGAAGAATGTTGCCAGGGTGGTGGGTTTGAGCTGTAGGGAGAGGCTAAATAGGCTGGGGCTATTTTGCCTGGAGCATTGGAGGCTGAGGGGTGACATAATAGAAATTTATAAAAATCATGAGGGGCATGGACAGAGTGAATAGACAAGATATTTTCCCCACGGTGGGAGAGTCCAAAACTAGACGGCATAGGTTTAAGGTGAGAGGGAAAAGATTTCAAGGGACCGAAAGATTTCAAAGGGACCAAAGGAGCAACCTTTTCATGCAGAGGGTGATGCGTGTGTGGAATGAGCTGCCAGAGAAAGTGGTAGAGGCTGGTACAATTACAACATTTAAAATGTATATGGTTAAGTATATGCATAGGAAAGGTTTAGAGGGATTTCAGCCAAATGCTGGCAAATGGGACTAGATTTATTGAGGAAATCTGGTCAGCATGGACAAGTTCAACTGAAGAGTCTGTTTCTGTGCTGTACCTGTCTATAGCTGTATAACTGTAGCTGGTCAGGTCCTATAGGACATTGCTGGTAGACTGAAACCAAAAAGGAAAACAATCCTTACCAATTTAGGAGCAAATTCAGTACTTGGAACTACGATGTTGTGGCCATTACGGAGACTTGGATAACAGGGGCAGGAATGGTTGTTGGATGTTCCAGGGTATAGATGTTTCAAAAGAAATAGGGAAGGAGGTAAAAGAGGTGGGGGAATGGCTTTGCTAATCAGGGATGGTATCACAGCTGCAGAAAGGGAGGTCATGGAGGAGGGTTTGTCTACTGAGTCAGTATGGGTGGAAGTCAGAAACAGGAAAGGAACAGTCACTTTATTGGGAGTTTTCTATAGACTCTCCAATATCAACAGAGACACTGAGGAACAGATTGGGAGACATTTTGGAAAGGTGCAGAGGTAATAGGGTTGTTGTCATGGGTGACTTCAACTTCCCTAATATAGACTGGAACCTCCTAAGTGCAAATAGTTTGGATGGAGCAGATTTTGTCAGGTGTGTCCAGGAAGGATTTCTGACTCAATATGTACATAAGCAGACCAGAGGGGAGGCCATATTGGATTTGGTGCTTGGCAACGAACCAGGCCAGGTGTCAGATTTCTCGGTTGGAGAACATTTCAGTGATAGTGATCACAAGTCCCTGACCTTTACTATAGTCATGAAGAGGGATAGGGGCAGACGGTATGGGAAAGTATTTAATTGGGGGAGGGGGAATTACAATGCTCTTAGGCAAGAACTGCGGAGCATAAATTGGGATCAGATGTTCTCAGGGAAATGCACAACCTGTGGAGTCTGTTTGGGGAGTAGTTGCTATGAATACTGGATAGGTTTGTCCCACTGAGGCAAGGAAGGGATGGTAAGATGAAGGAACTTTGGATGATAAGACATGTGGAACATCCAGTCAAGAGGAAGAAGGAAGCTTACTTAAGGTTGAGGATGCAAGGATCGGACAGGACTGTAGAGGTCTACAGGGTAGCCAGGAAAGAACTGAAGAATAGACTTAGGAGAGCTAGAAGTGGGTATGAAAAAGCCTTGGCGGGCAGGATCAAGGAAACCCCCAAGGCATTCTATGCTTATGTGAGGAACAAGAGGATGGCCAAAGGAACTTTTGCACAGAGTCAGAGGAGATAGGGAAGATCCTTAATGAATACTTTGCCTCGGTATTTCACCAGTGAGAGGGACTTTGACATTTGTGAGGACAGCATGAAACAGGCCGATTTGCTCAAACAGGTAGATGTTAAGAAAGAGGATGTGCTAGAAATTTTGAAAAACATGTGGATAGATAAGTTCCCTGGGCCAGATGGTCTATACCCAAGGTTTCTACAGGAAGCGAGAGAAGAGATTGCTGCCCCTTTGGCGATGATCTTTGCATCCTCACTGTCCACTGGAATAGTACCAGATGATTGGAGGGTGGCAAATGTTATTCCCTTGTTCAAGAAAGGGAATAGGGATAATTCTGGGAATTACAGATCGGTCAGTCTTACTTCTGTGGTGAGCAAATTATTGGAGAGGATTCTGAGAGATAGTATTTATGATTATTTGGAAAAGCACAGTTTGATTAGAAATAATCAGTATGGCTTTGTGAGGGGCAAGTCATGCCTCATAAGCCTTATTGAGTTATTGAGGATGTGACAAAACACATTGATGAAGGCAGAGCAGTGGGTGTATATGGATTTTAGCAAGGCATTTGATAAGGCTCCCCACGGTAGGCTCATTCAGAAAGTAAGGAGGCATGAGATTCAGGGAAATTTGGCTGTCTGGATACAAAACTGGCTGTCCAATAGAAGACAGAGGGTGGCAGTAGATGGAAATTATTCAGCCTGGAGCTCGATGACCGCAGGGATCTGTTCTGGAACCTTTGCTCTTTGTGATCTTTATAAATGACTTGGATGAGGAAGTGGAAGGGTGGGTTAGTAAGTTTGCCGATGACACGAAAGTTGGTGGAGTTGTGGATAGTGTGGAGGGCTGTTGTAGTTTGCAACAGGACATTGACAGGATGCAGAGCTGGGCAAAGAAGTGGCAGACGGAATTCAACCCAGAAAACTGTGAAGTGATTCATCTTGGAAGGTCGAATTTGAATGTAGAATACAGGGTTAATGCAGGATTCTTGGCAGTGTGGAGGAACAAGGGGATCTTGTGGTCCACATCCGTAGATCCCTCAAAGTTGCCACCCAAGATGATAGGGTTGTAAAGAAGGTATATGGTGTGTTGGCTTTCATTGGCAGGGGAATTGAGTTTAAGAGCCTTGAGGTTATGCTGCAACTCCATATAACCCTGGTTCGACCTCACTTTAAATATTGTGTTCAGTTCTGGTCACCTCAGAAAAGGAAGGATGTGGAAGCTTTAGAGAGGGTGCAGACGAGATTTACCAGGATGCTGCCTGGACTGGAGGGCAGGTCTCATGAGGAAAGATTATGGGAACTGGGTTTTTTTTCATTGGAGCGAAGAAAGATGAGAGGTGACTTGATAGATGTGTACGAGATGATGAGAGGCATAGATAGAGTGGATAGCCAGAGACTTTTTCCCAGGGCGGAAATGACTATTACGAGGGGACATAATTTTAAGGTGATTGGAGGAAGGTATAGGGGAGATGTCAGAGGTAGGTTCTTTACACAGAAAGTGGTGGGCATGTGGAATGCGCTGTCGGCAGTGGTAGTGGAGTCAGATACTTTAGAGACTTTTAAGCGACTCTTGTATAGGCACATGGATGATAGTGTAATGTAGGGTATGCAGGGTAGTTTGATCTTATTAGGATAATAGGTTGGCACAATATCGTGGGCCAAAAGACCTGTACTGTTCTATGTTCTAAATTACTGCCAATGCTGGAATCTATACTGAAAACAACAAATGCTGGAGATCACAGCTGGTCAGACAGCATCCATGGAGAGAAAGCAAGTTAATGTTTCGAGTCTAGATGACTCTTCATCAGAACTGAAGTGAAATGTGGAGGGAGCAGCATTTCCTGCCACAGATGCATCTGTGACAGTATTAGTAAATGTGACCACCGCGCAGTCCTTTTGTCTTCTTTTCTTTCCTAATTCTTTAATGGGATGAGGGCATTGCTGGCTAGGCAGCATTTATTGCCCATCCCTAATTGCCAAGAGGGAAGTTCAGAGTCAACCACTTTACTGTGGGTCTGGAGTCACATGTAGGCCAGACCAGGTAAGGATGGCAGTTTCCTTCCCTAAAGGACATCAGTGAACCAGTTGGTTTTCTCCGACATTCGAAATAAATTCATGGTCATCATTAGATTCTTAATTCCAGATATTTTATTGAATTCAAATGCCATCATCTGCCGTGGCAAGATTCAAATCCAAATCCCCAGAATGTTATCTGGGTCTCTGGATCAACATTCCAGTGGTAATACCACTCGGCCATTGCCTCCCCTCTTTGTGGAGATGAAGTCCCATCTTCACATATCATTGTGCACAATGGGACAGACTTTGAACAGAGCTATCAACTCAAGACTAGCATCCGTGAGGCACTGTGGGCCATCAGCAGTAGAATTGTTCTCCAATATAACCTGCAACCTCATGGCCTGGCATATCTCCACTCTACTATACCCATCAAGCCAGTGGGTCAATCCTGGTTCAATGAAAAGTGCAGGAGGGCATGCCAGGAGCATCACCAGACATACTTAAGAGTGAGGTGTCAACAGGAATACTTTATGTCAAACAACATTAGCAGCAAGTGGTAGACAGAGCTAAGTGATCCTACAACCAACAGAGGAGCTCAAGCTTTGCAGTCCTGCTACATCCAGCCATGAATGATATTGAACAATTAAATAACTGATTGGAGGAGGAGGCTCCACAAATATACCCATCCTTAATGATGGCACAGTTCAGCATATCAGTGCAAGAGATAAAGTTGAAGTATTCACAACAATGGATGAGCACTTAAAATGCCCTAACTAGGGACCAGGCCCACGTAAATGGATTAGTACAGATTGGTGTTTGTTGGTCAGCATAGACATGGTGGGCCGAAGGTCCTGTTTCTATGCTACATGACTCTTTTACTCTATTGATGACTATATGACAAATTTCAGCCAGAAGTGACCATGTCCTGAAGCAAACCAGGTACTACAGCCACATCACCTTTCTTAGTACCTGCCTACGGAACCAGATCATCCCCAATGGACTACAGTCTACATTCAGGCCTTCCCAATTTGGCCCCAACTGTGACAATGTCCACATTCAGAGCACTGAGATCCTTCAGAAGCGTTTCTCCCTGCAACTCCTGAAACACACACTCGCAGCAATGCGCCGGCATCTCCAGGCACTACAATCAAGCCTACCCCAGCTCAGAGCCTCCCTCTCCCAGACCTGCAAAGGACCTCTCCTGTTTTTTATTCTTCGTAGGATCCACAACATGAACTCACAATTCTACTCAGCTTTACTGGACACTAAAAACCATAAGTACAGTAAACTTACTGGTGCCTACCACCCCAAACGGGCTTCCTCCACCTCCCAAATCCCCAAACCTATCCAGGACCTTCCCCACAATGTGCCCCCGCAATTGGCCATGTGGCCACTGTCGGAGCACCCACAGATGACGTCACATCCGCCGCCGCCGGGTACACCACTTCCGGGACAGCGAACGCCATCGCTGCTGATGCCACCGCCTCCATTTCTGAGGCCAACACAACAGACACTGAAGATGCACCTACCGTCACCGCTGCTGCCGCCGCCTATCCCGCTCCGCCCACTGCCGACACCGCTCCGCCCACAGCCGACGCCGCACGGCCCACCACCGACGCCGACGTCGCTCCGCCCACAGCCGACGCAACTCCGCCCACAGCTGACACCGACATCGCTCCGCCCATTGCCTCCACAGCCAGCAGCTCCAGAGGAGACAGCAGCACCCAGCCCTGCTGAGTCTTCACCATCCCCCCAGACCTCCCCCTTACTGAGGACGAACGGTCAGTCCTCAGTAAAGGGCTCACCTTTGTCCCCCTCCACCCACACATCAACGAATACTGGTCACGTTTGGACATAGAGCAGTTTTTCCGCCGCCTCCACCTCTATGCTTACTTCTTCAACCGTGAGCCTAACCCTCCCTCTACCGACCCCTTCTCCCACCTCCAACACACCCCATCCTCCTGGACACCACCCCAAGGCTTCCTACCCTCCCTCGACCTTTTCATCTCCAACTGCCGTTGAGACATCAATCGCCTCAACCTCTCCACCCCTCTCACCGACTCCAACCTCTCCCCCGCAGAACATGCAGCCCTCCGCTCCAATCCCAACCTCACCATAAAACCCACGGACAAGGGACGCGCAGTTGTAGTATGGCGCACTGACCTCTACATCGCCGAGGCCAGACGCCAACTCTCTGACACCTCCTCCTACCGCCCCCTTGATCATGACCACACCCCCGAGCACCAAACCATCATCTCCCAAACCATCCACAACCTCATCACCTCAGGTGACCTCCCACCCACAGCCTCCAACCTCATCGTTCCCCAACCCCGCACTGCCCGCATCTACCTCCTTCCCAAAATCCACAAACCTGATTGCCCTGATCGACCCATTGTATCCGCCTGCTCGTGCCCCACCGAACTTATCTCCACCTATCTCGACTCCATTTTCTCCCCCTTGGTCCAGGAGCTCCCTACCTATGTCCATGACACCACCCACGCCCTCCACCTCCTCCAGAACTTCCAATTCCCTGGTCCCCAACACCTCATCTTTACCATGGATGTCCAGTCCCTCTACACCTGCATTCCCCATACAGATGGCCTAAAGGCCCTCCGCTTCTTCCTGTCCCGCAGGCCCAACCAGTCCTCATCCACTTAGTCGGACTCGTCCTCACCCTCAACAACTTCTCTTTCAATTCCTCCCACTTCCTACAGAAAAAGGGGGTGGCCATGGGTACCCGCATGGGCCCAAGCTACGCCTGCCTCTTTGTAGGTTACGTGGAACAATCCCTCTTCCGTAGCTACACTGGCCCTAAACCCCACCTCTTCCTCCGTGACATTGATGACTGTATCGGCGCCGCCTCGTGCTCCCACAAGGTGCTCGAACAGATTATCCACTTCACCAACACCTTCCACCCCAACCTTAAGTTCACCTGGACCATCTCTAATACCTCTCTCTACTTCCTGGACCTCTCTGTCTCCATCTCTGGCAACCACCTAGAAACCGATATCCATTTCAAGCCCACCAACTCCCACAGCTACCTAGAATACACCTCCTCCCACCCACCTTCCTGCAAAAATGCCATCCCCTATTCCCAATTCCTTTGCCTCTGCCACATCTGCTCCCAGGATGAGGCATTCCACTCCCGTACATCTCAGATGTCCTTGTTTTTCAAGGACCGCAACTTCCCCCACTTAGTGGTCAAGAACGCCCTCGACCGTGTCTCCCGCATTTCCCGCAACTCTTCCCTCACACCCCCTCCCCGCAATAACAACCAAAACAGAATCCCCCTTGTACTCACGTACCACCCCACCAACCTCCGGATCCAACGCATCATCCTCCTACACTTCCACCATCTGCAATCCGACCCCACCACCAAAGACATTTTTCCCTCCCCACCCAAATCTGCTTTCCGGAGGGACCACTCTCTCCGTGACTCCCTTGTCCACTCCACACTCCCCTCCAGCCCCACCACACCTGGCACTTTTCCCTGCAACCGCAGGAAGTGCTACACCTGCCCCTACACCTCCTCCCTCACCCCCATCCCAGGCCCCAAGAAGACTTTTCACATCAAGCAGATGTTCACCTGCACATCTGCTAATGTGGTATACTGCATCCGCTGTTTCCGTTGTGGCCTCCTCTACATCGGGGAAACCAAGCGGAGGCTTGGGAACCGCTTTGCAGAACACCTACGCTCGGTTCGCAACGAACAACTGCACCTCCCAGTCGCGAACCATTTCAACTCCCCCTCCCATTCCTCAGACGACATGTCCATCCTGGGCCTCCTGCAGTGCCACAACGATGCCACCCGAAGGTTGCAGGAACAGCAACTCATATTCCGCTTGGGAACCCTGCAGCCCAATGCTATCAATGTGGACTTCACAAGCTTCAAAATCTCCCCTCCCCCTACCGCATCCCAAAACCAGCCCAGCTCATCCCCGCCTCCCTAACCTGTCCTTCCTCCCACCTATCCCCTCCTCCCACCTCAAGCCCCACCCCTATCTCCTACCTACTAACCTCATCCCGCCCCCTTGACCTGTCCGTCCTCCCTGGACTGACCTATCTCCTCCCTACCTCCCCACCTACACTCACCTTTACTGGCTCCATCCCCGCCTCTTTGACCTTTCTGTCTCCTCTCCACCTATCTTCTCCTCTATCCATCTTCTATCCACCTCCCCCTCTCTCCCTATTTATTTCAGAACCCCCTTCCCCTCCCCCATTTCTGAAGAAGGGTCCAGGCTCGAAACGTCAGCCTTCCTGCTCCTATGATGCTGCTTGGCCTACTGTGTTCATCCAGCTCTACACCGTGTTATCTCGGATGATCCGTCTCTGTCTCCTGCAGAGGTTCCCAGCATCGCAGATGTCAGGCTTCAGCCAATTTGATTCATTCCATGTGATATCAAGAAACGGTTGTAGCCATTGGATACAGCAAAACCTTTGGGCCCTGAAAACAAACCAACAACAGTACCGAAGACTTGTACTCCAGAATTTGGCACATTCCTAGCCTGTTCCAGTATAGCCGCAACACTGTCATCTACCCAACAATGTGGAAGATTGCCCAGCTAAGTCCAATCCGTACAATTACTGCCCCATTAGTCTACACTTGATTATCAGTAAAATGATGGAAGGTGTCTTTCACAGTACTATCAAGCATCACCTGCTCAGCATTAACTTTCTCAGTGACCCCTAGTTCAGGATTCTGCCAGGACCACTTAGCTCCTGAAATAGTAGGAAGTCCAGATGCTGGAGAATCTGAGATAACAAGGTGTAGAGCTGGATGAACACAGCAGGCCAAGCAACATCAGAGGAGCAGGAAAGCTGATGTTTCGGGCCTAGACCCTTCTTCAGAAAGCTCCTTCGCTCCTGCTTAGCTTAGCTTAGCTCCTTCACTTAGCTCCTGACCTCATTACAGCCTTGGTTCAAACACGGGATAAAGGGCTCTGGGGAGCACGCAAAAAGTGGAATTGAGACCAGGATAAGATCAGCCATGATCATGTTAAGTGGTGCTGCGGGCTTGAAAGGCTGAATTGCTTACTACAGCACCTAATTCCTATTTTCTTATTTTCCTATGTTCCTCTGGACAAAAGAGCTGAATTCCAGAGGTGAAATTCACTCACTAACTGAGTGTGACATAAAAGAACCCTAGCAAGTGGTAGTTAAGGGGAATCAAGGGAAAACTCTCCACTAGTTGGACATTCCTGGCAAAAAGGAAGATGATTGTGACTGTTAGAGGTCAGTTATCACAGCTCCAGGATATCTCTACAGAAATTCCTCAGTTTAGTGGCCCAGGTCCAAGCATCTTCAGCTGCTACTTCAATGACTTTCCCTCCATCATAAGGTCAGAAATGGGGATTTTCTCTGATGATATTCGGCACCATTTGCACCTCCTTAGACACTGAAGCAATCCATGTTCAAATGTAGCAAGACCTGGATAATATTCAAGCTTGGGTTGAAAAGTGGCAAATAACATTTGCACCACATAAATGTCAGGCAATGATCATCTCCATTAAGAGACAATATAACCACCGCCCCTTGACATTCCTTGGGATCACAATCACTGAAAGCCCCACTATCAACATCCTGGGGCACTGTTGACGAGAAACTTAACTGGACTCGCCATATAAATACAGTAGCTGCAAGAGCAAGTCAAATTCCAGGAATACCAGGGTGTATAATTCACATCCTGACTCCCCAAAGTTTTTCTACCATCATCAAGCCAGAAGTCAAAAGTGTGATATAATACTCCCTACTTGCCTGGAAGAGTGCAGCCCCAGCAACATTCAAAAAGTTTGAAACCATGAGGACAAAGCTGCCTGGTTGAATGGCACCACATCCACAAACATCCAGTACCTTCCAAACCCATAACCACTTCCATCTAGAAGAAAAACACCACTTGCAAGTTCCCCTCCAGGCCCTCACCATCCTGACTTGGAAATATGTCACCATTCCTTCAGTGTTGTTGAGTCAAAATCCTAGAACTCCCTTCCTCATGGCATCATGGATCTACCTACAGCACACCGACTGCAGCACTTCAAGAAGGCAGCTCAAGGATGGACATTAAAATGCTGGCACAGCCAGCAACTTCTGTGTCCCAGAAGTTTCTAAGAATAAGCCACCTAACATCTAGAATTGGAAATATATTACCATTCTTTCAGTGTTGCTGGTCAAAATCCTGGAACTCCTTTCCTAATGGCATTGTGGGTTTACCTACACCAGATGGACTGCAGCAGTTCAAGAAGGCAGCTCTCCACCACCTTCTCAAGGGTAGCTAGGTATAGACAATGAGGCCTGGCCCAGCCAGCAACACCCATAACCATGAGTGAACAAAATAAACAGATATGTCAATCAAGGAGTGCCACCACAATTAGTTTGGTCAAAGATCTCAGTCCAGGTCAATGGACATGATCAGTCAGCTGCTTAGGATGAGCAGGATCAAGGGATCCATATCATTACAGTCTGGCAACTGGATCATGATCATGCAAAGATCCAGACATACGAGCATATGATGTTACAAATTATGAGTAGAAGTAGATAATTCAGCCCCTTGAATTACACAACCATTTAAGAGGAAAAATATTCTCCGCATCGCTATCCTAAAAAGATGAGCATTTATTTTAAAACTTGCATTCCCTCATTCTGTACTCACCCACAAGAGGAAACATCTTTTCCAGTTCCACTTTGTCAAGCCTATTCAGGATCTTATCCACTTCAGTCAACTCATCTCTCATTCTTTTAAACTACAGTGGAAACAAGCCCAGCATGTCCAATCTTTCCTTGTAAGACAATCTACTCATTCCAGGCATAAATCTAGTAAACCTCTGAACCACTGACAATGCATTCACATCCTTCTTTAAATAAGGACACTAAAAGTACACATAGTATTTGACTTCAATGTCTTGTATAATTGAAGAATGGCATACTTATTTTTATGTTCAGTTCCTCTCGTAATAAAGAATATTGTCTGACTAGCCTTCTTGATTGCTTAACTGTACCTGAATAAAACCTTTGTGACACGTGCACCAGAATACCTAAATCCTTCTGCAGTTTGAATACTGCAGTTGTTCTTCATTTAATGCTTCACTTAATGCGCTGCCTTGTATTCTTCCTACTAGTATGAGTATTTTCAGTTTCCCCATTATACTCCATCTGCTATATTTTTACCCACTCATTCAGGTACCTGTACCTATCTATAATTTCCTTTTGTATCCTTCACATTACACTTCTCTTCCCATCTTGCAAATTTATTTACCATGCTTTTGCTACCCTTGCCAAAGTCATTGCTGTAAATTGTAAATGGTTGAGGCCCCAGCACAGCCCCCTGCAGGACTTCACTTGGCACATCCTATCAATCAGACAAAGTCCCATTTATACACATACTCTTTTGATGCCAGCAGTCAATCTTCTATCCAAGCCAATATGTACACTACAGCACGAGCTTTAATTTTCTGCAATAACTTTCGATGTGGCAATATATCAAATGCTGCCTTATAATCCAAGTAAAGCATGCCAGCAGGTTCCCTGTACAACCAGTGTATGTTACTTTTTCAACACGCTCCAATTTCACCTCGACAAAACCATGCTGACTGTTTCTGATTACCAGAATGTTTTCTAATTATTTAGCAATGATCACTTTAATGCGAGTCTATAGTACCTTCCCCATAACATACGTTAAACTAATTGGTCTATGGTTTCCTATTTTTTCCTATCTCCCTCTTGAATTATGGTTGTTTATATTTATTTTTACTACTTTCCTGTCTGACAGAACAAAGACATGCAAGTTAGGTGGATTGACCATTCCAAACTGCCCACAGTGTTCAGGGTGTAGGTGGGTTAGCCATGAGAAGTGCAGGATTACAGGGATTGGGGCGCGGTGAATGGGTCTGGATGGGTTGCTCTTCGGAAGGTCGGTGTGGACCCATTGGGCCAAATGGCCTGTTTCCACACTGTAGGGATTCTATGGAATTCTGTGGAATTCTAGGAACATTTTCTGAACCTAGAGAATTTTGGAAAATTTACATCAATGCATCAAATACCTTATTAACAAGCTTTTTTAAGACACTAGGATGATGTCCATCAGAAACCAAAGAGTTGATGCATTGCATCTCCAGCAGTTTGCTTAAATACCACTTTTCTCACAATTATAGTTTTGCTAAGTTCTCTCTCTGCCACTGCCAATTTACAACTACTAATAGATTTTTTTATGTATCCTGTATAAAAGGAAAACATTTGTTCATTTCATCCAACATTTCCTTCTTATCTATTATCTCCACAACTTCACTCTCCAAAGGACCTACACACATTTTCCTTAGTCTTTTCCTCTTCAAATACATATAGAACCTCTTACTATGATTTTTACATTCTTAGCTAGCTTCCTGTCATTGTCCGATTTCTTCCTCCTGATTAATCCAAAGGTACAGATCTCAATTTCTCCAATACAAGCTCTGGTGTCACATGCATCACAGTCAACTTCTCCCACACCAGCCTTTGAACTATGATATCATTTCTTTGATCTTATTTACCTTATGCCAATTAGCTTGTGGCTGAGATATTGACCAAGAAATTATTATCTTTGAGGTTCTGCTTTTTAACTTAGTGTGTATCTCTTCCTACAGTTTATGCAGAACCTTTTTCCTTGTTTCCCTTTTGTCATTAGTAGCTACATTGACCACAGCCACTGGATCCTCCCTTAATCCTGAAAGCTTTATTCCAGCCTGAACTCACGTCCTGAACTGTGACACCAGGCAGGCAAGCCCGAAACGTCAAGCTTCCTGCTCCTCTGATGCTGCTTGGCCTGCTGTGTTCATCCAGTTCTACACCTTGTTATCTGGACTCTCAATGTTTGGTGCAGTGAATGTTATCAGTTGCCCTCATGAATATCACTGATCACAAATGCATTCTTTATCACAAGAGCATCTTGCCAGTTTCATGCCACCTCTCCTATCATTCAAACAGGCTGAGAGAACCTTAAAGCTATTGGATAGATACAAAGGCTGACACTCCTGCACTTTTGTTCACCGTATCCCCTTATCAGCTCACTTGCAGTCACACCCACTTGTCCCTGACCACTGACCTAATCAGAAGACCCAATTCTACATGAGTATAAATACTTTCTGTTATAAAGAAACCAGGCAACTTTACCTTTCCCTGGTTTTTACAGTGCCCATTGTTCAGCCTTAACTCCTAAAATCAGGTCTGCAGGTTGGGTCCAACCAGTTCCGTGATTACTCATATGTCAGTCAGGAAGCTTTACAAAGCTCTGTTGGAGGTCTAGCTAAGCATCAGTCTGTACCGTCACTCCAAGTCAATCAGAGGCCACAAAATCCTAGCACCAGCAAGCAGTTCTGCTGCTTGACTGCAAAATTGCATGAGACTGGTACTGCTGAGTTCTGTACTTAATGAAGTGAGGGCTGTAAACTGAGAGAAAAAACTCATTAGAGATCACCAAGAAAAACCCTTCATGAAACTTCCTGAAACTCACACTTAGCCAAATTTTTGGAAGTTTCAATCCACCCTTCCTGATTTCATTACCAAATAGCTTAGCTCTAATTTTACTGTTATATTTATGTGTTCTTAATTTTGCTGCCAGAGGAAATATTTCGTATAAACCTAATGGATTAATAAAATTAAAACAACAAAGGAACCAATGTTATTGATAAGAGAATGTTAATCCCTCAGTCACCCTGAAAACTGATTGACAGAAATTGCTTGCCATGATTAGTCAACAACATTATTACTGTATCATGTGCGTGGCAGAACTTCAGAAGTGAAGGCAAATGATACTTGGACTATATTAACTAATTTTACCACTCCAGTTTCTCATTTTGTAGATGCTAGATTATTCATTAATTAAATGCTACAAGATAATTTCTATTTAATCCGGTGTTTGATATTGCTTATTGTCATCAGATGTACAAATTTTAACAAAACTAGGTTTATTTATTTTTGCTTTATTCTTTGTTTTCATGCAGGAAGCATATACAATCCTGAATAAGTATCAAGTCGAAATTTCAAAGGAGGAAGCAGAAGGATCTGACACTCTTACGTATTCTTTCAACAAAATGCAGGTCAAAGCTGTGAGTATTTACCTTGAACTAACACAGAATTCAGAACGAATTAATGTTAAATTTGTGAAAATACTTCAGGAAGAATATTTAATTATATTCTGAATGAATATTAATTTAATGTTATTAGTAATTTAATAATATTAATTTAATATTATTGCACATATTCTTTATTACATGGATAGAAGACCTGACAGAAGGTATGCTGGAAACACCAGCATATGTCCGAAGCACTCAGAATGCGATGAGCAGTAAATAAAAACCAGAAGGACTGTGGATGCTGTAAATCAGGAACAAAACCAGAAGTTGCTGGAAAAGCTCAGCAGGTCTGGCAGCATCTGTGAAGAAAAAAATCAGAGTTAACATTTCAGGTCCAGTGACCCTTCCTCAGAATTGATGGTAGCTGGGAAAATGTTGGTTTATTTGCAGAAAATAGGATGGGGAATGGGGTAGGGAATAAATAATAGGATAAAGCCCAAAGAGAGAGAAGAGCAGTTGGATAGACAAAGAAGTTGATAACGATATGGCTGGGAGGGTGAATAGTTGTTAATGGGGACTGTTAGTGACCAACAATAGGTAGTGTGTAATGACAGGTTTTGTGATAAAAAGACCTGGTGTGTGGGGTAGGGGGCTAGGACATGGGAGAGTTTAGGCCCTAAAATTCTAACTGCAGGGTCCCCAAGCGGAAAATGAGATGTTGTTGTTCCAGCTTGCGTTGAGCTTCACTGGAACACTGCAGCAAGCCAGAGACAGAGATGTTGGCCAAGGAACAGACTGGTGTGTTAAAGTGGCAGGCAATTAGAAGCTCAGGGTCTTTTTTGCGAGCAGAACACAGATGTTCTGGAAGCAGCCACCCAGTCTACACTTTGTTTCCCCAGTGTAGAGGAGACCACATTATGAGCACCAAATACAGTAGACTAGATTTTGGGAAGTGCAGGTGAAGTATTGCTTCACCTGGAAGGTATGTTTGGGCCCTTGGATAGTGGGGAGGGAGGAGGTAAATGGGCAGGTGTTGCACCTTTGCCAGTGGCAGGAGAAGGTGCTGTGGGACCACGGGGAGTGTTGGGGATGAAGAAAGAGTGTACCAGGGTGTCCCAGAGGGAATGGTCCCTGCAGAAGGCAGACAAGGGAGGGAAGGGGAATATGTGTCTGGTGTGGCATCTCACTGGAGGTAGTAGAAATGGCATCTGATGATCTTCTGGATGTGGATGCTGGTGGGGTGGTACGTAAGGAAAAGGGGAAACCTATCGCCGATGTGGGAGGGAAGAGAAGGCGGAGGGCAGAAGTGCGGGAGATGGGTCGGACCCAGTTGATAATCCTGTCGACAACGGAGCTGGGGATTCCTCGGTTGAGGAAGAAGGTGGACATATTGGAGGCTCCCTTGTCGAAGTTGGCTTCATCTGAACATACGGGACGGAGACTGAGGAACTGAGAGAATGGGATGGAGTCTTTACAGAAAGCAGTGTGGATGTATAGTCCAGGTAGCTGTGGGAGTCAGTGGGTTTACAGTGGATATTAGTGGCCAGTCTATCCCCAGAAATGGAAACAGAGATGTCAAGAAAGGAAAGGGAGGAGTCAGAGATAGACCAGGTGAAAATGAGGGTAGGGTGGAAATTGGAGTCAAAATCAATGAACATTTCCAATTCTAGACAAGAGAGGGAAGCAGCACCGATGATATCAGAGAAAGAGGTGTGGGTGGGGGCCGGAATAGGACTGTAACAAGGAATGTTTCATGTACCCCACAAAGAGATAGGCAAAGGGGTGGCCATGGGTACCCACAGCCATCCTTGGTAAAGAGTTCCACAATTCACTCCCCTCCGAAGGAAGAAATTCCTCCTCATCTCTGTCTTAAAAACCTTATTCTGAATGCCCTCTGATCCTAAAGACTCTCCCACAAGGGGAAACAACCTGTCCATATCTACCCTGTCAAGTCTCAAAAGGATCTTAGCAGACACACGATGGTGTGTAGTTAAGGCAAATTTACAGGTGGTGTTCTTTTGGATCATAAAGGTCATAATTTTTGGAAGGGTCTATCAAAGGCACCATGGTGAATTTCTGAAGTGCATTTTGTACATGGTCTACACCATTGCTACCCTCTGTCATTGGTGAAGGAAGTGAATGTTGTTGGTAAAGGATGGAATGCCAATCAAGTGGGCTGCTTTGTCCTGGATAGTAGTGGGTTACTTGAGGATTTTTTGAGCTGCTGTCACCAGGCAAATGGAGAGAATTCCATCACACTGCTGACCTGTATGTTATGGTTAGTGAACAGGCTTTAGAGAAACAGGAGGTGAGTTACATGCCAAAGAATTCCTCACCTTTGAACTCTTTGGTGCTAATATAGCTTGCCACTTGTCAGCACAAGTTTGGATGTTGTTCAGGTTTTGTTGCACTTGTACATGGACTACTTCAGTATCTGAGTATCACAATTAGTGCTGGTTATTGTGCAGACACCACTGAACATCCCCACTTCAGACCTTGTTTTGGAGTGCCCATCAAGTGAGCATTTTAATAAATTCAAATGGAAATGTCTATTCACATTAGTGTTTGATCACTTAATTAAAATATTTATTTTCATAAGGGATTGCACACTAAAGTTAACTATTTTCATAAGGGTTTAGTTCAAGCAATTTTGAGTTATTTTTCTATCAAGAGTGATTTCTTTCAGTACTAACATGATCAAAGACAGATAACTTTATTTTCTGTCGGCATGCATGAGGTATGCTTAGAGTCATACAGCACGTAAACAGACCCTTCAGTCCAACCAGTCCATGCCGAACATAATCCCAAACTAAATTAGTCCCATCTGTCAGCTCCTGGCCCATATCCATCCAAACTTTTCCTATTCACGCACTTATCCAAATGTCTTTTAAATGTTGTAATTGTACCCACATCCGCCACTTCCTCTGTGTAAAAAATTTGTCCCTCATGACTTTTTAAAATCTTTCTGCTCTCACCTTAAAAGCCCCCCTCACCCCAGTTTTGAAATCCCACATTCCAGGGAAAAGACAACTACCATTAACTCTATCTATACCCCTCATTATTTTATAAACTTCTAGAAGGTCACCTCTCAACTTCCTACCCTCCAGTGAAAAATGTCCCAGCCCATTCAACTTTTCCTTGTAACTCAAACCGTCCATACATGGCAACATCCTGGTAAATCACTTCTGAATCCTTTTCAGCTTAGCAATATCCTTCCCAGAGCTGGGCGACCAGAACTGGACACATATTCCAGAAGAGCCCTCACCAATGTCCTATACAACTTCCTAACTCTTATACTCAAAGGATTGAGCAATGAAGACAAGCATGCCAAATGCCTTTTTAACCACCCTTTCTGTATGTGATGCAAACTTCAAAGAATTATGAACCTGTACCCCCAGGTCCCTCTGTTCTACAACACTACCCAAGGCCCTACCATTAATTGTATAAGCCCTACCCTTGTTTCATGTACTAAAATGTAATACCTCACATTTATCCAGATTGAAGTTCATCTGCCATTTTTCAGTCCATTGATCCATTTGATCAAGATATTTTTGTAATCTTAGAAAACCTTCTTCACTGTGTACTATTCCACCAATTTTGGTGCCTTCCACAAACATGCTCACAGTGCCTTCTATATTCTCATCCAAATCATTTGTATAAATGACAAACAAAAGAGGACCCCAAACTGATCTCTGTGGAACACTGATGGTGACAGTCCTCCAGTCTGAAAAGCAACCCTCTGCCACTACCCTGTCTCCACCACCCTGTCTCCTGCCTTATAGTGGATAATGTGAGAGTTTGGATGTGGACAGAAGGAGGTATTAGTTGGTGGGTGGACCATAAAAGGTATGAAGGCCCATAGGCGATGGATTGATGCGTATGGAATCGAATTGATTTGATAGGGTAGGCGATGGCCTAGTGGTATTATTGCTAGACTATTAATGCAGAAACCTACCTGATGTTCTGGGGACCTGAGTTCGAATCCCACCACGGCAGATGGTGGAATTGGAATTCAAAGACAAAATCTGGAATTAAGAATCTACTGATCACCATGAAATCATTGCCGATTGCTAGAAAAACCCGTCTGGTTCACTAATGTCCTTCAGGGCCACCCTCACCTGGTCCGGCCTACATGTGATTCCAGACCCATAGCAATGTGGTTGACTCTCAACTGCCCTCTGAAATGGCCTAGCAAGCCACTCAGTTATACCAATCGCTACAAAGACTCAAAGAAATGAAACTGGACGGATCACCTGGCATCGACCTAGGCATCGGAAAAGACAATGGCAGAAACAGCCCTGCCGACCATGCAAAGTCTTCCTCACTAACATCTGGGGGTTAGTGCCAACATTGGGAGAGCTGTCTCAGACTAGTCAAGCAATAGCCTGACATAGTCAAACTCACAGAATCATACCTTACAAATAATGTCCCAGACACCACCATCACCATCCCTGGAAAATGTCCTGTTTCACCAGCAGGACAGACCTAGCAGAGGTGGCGGCACAGTGGTATACAGTCGGGAGGGTGTTGCTCTAGGAGTCCTCAACATTGACTCCGGATCCCGTGAAGTCTCATGGCTTCAAGTTAAACATGGGCAAGGAAACCTCCTGCTGATTACCACATACCGTCTTCCCTCAGCTGATGAATCAGTACTCGTCAATGTTGAACAACACTTGGAGGAAGCACTAAGGGTGGCAAGGGCACAAAGTGTACTCTGGGTGGGGGATTTCAATGTCCATCTCCAGGAGTGGCTCGGAAGCAATACTACAGATTGAGCTGGTCGAGTCCTAAAGGATGTAGCTGCTAGACTGGGTCTGCAGCAGATGGTGAGGAAATCAACAAGAGGGGAAAAACATACTTGACCTCATCCTTACTAATCTGCCAGCTGCAGTTGCATTTGTCCATGACAGTATCGGTAAGAGTGACCATCGCACAGTCCTTGTGGAGACAAAGTCCCGCCTTCACATTGAGAACAACCTACATCGTGTTGTGTGGCACTATCACAGTGCTAAATGGGACTGATGTTGCACAGATCTAGCAACTCAAGACTGGGCATCCATGAGGCACTGTGGGCCATCAACAGCAGCAGAATTGTATTCCAACACAATCTGTAACCTCATGGCCCGGCATATCCCCCACTCAACCATTACCATCAAGGCAGGGGATCAACCCTGGTTCAATGGAGAGTGTAGGAGGGCATGCCAGGAGCAAAACCAGGCATACCTGAAGATGAGGTATCAACCTGGTGAAGCCACCAAATAGGACTACTTGCACGCCAAACAGTGAAAGCAGCAAGTGATAGACAGAGCTAGGCAATCCCACAACCAATGGATCAGAGCTAAGCTCTGCAGTCCACCACATCCAGTCGTGAATGGTGGTGGACAATTAAACAACTCACTGAAGGAGGAGGTTCCACAAATATCCCCATCCTCAATGATGGAAGAGCCCAGTACATCAGTGCAAAAGATAAGGCTGAAACATTCGCAGCAATCTTCAGCCAGAAGTGCCGAGTGGACAGTCCATCTCGGCCTCTTCCAGTGGTCCCCAACATTACAGACACCAGTCTTCAGCCAATTTGATTCACTCCACTCCACGTGATATCAAGAAACGGTTGGAGACACTGGATACTGCAAAGGCTACGGGCCCTGACAACATTCCGGCAATGGTACTGAAGACTTGTGCTCCAGAACTTGCCCTCCCTTAGCCAAGCTTTTCCAGTGCAGTTACAACACTGGTATCTACCCGACAATGTGGAAAATTGCCCAAGTATGTCAATACATAAAAAGCAGGACAAATCCAACCGAGCCAATTATCGTCTTATCAATCTCCTATCGATCATCAGTAAAGTGATGGAAGGTGTCATCAACAGTGCTATCAAGCAGCACCTGCTCAGCAATAACCTGCTCAGCGACACCCAGTTTGGGTTCCACCAGGGCCACTCAGCTCCTGACCTCATTACAGCCTTGGTTCAAACATGGACAAAAACTGAATTCCAGAGGTGAGGTGAGAGTGACAACCCTTGATATCAAGGCTGCATTTGACCGAGTATGGCATCAAGGAGCCCTAGCAAAACTGGAATCAATGGGTATCAGGGGGCAAACGCTCCGGTGGTTGGAGTCATACCTGACACACAGGAAGATGGTCGTGGTTGAGGGAGGTCAATCATCTCAGCTCCAGGACATCTCTGCAGGAGTTCCTCAGGGTAGAGTCCTAGGCCCAACCATCTTCAGCTGCTTCATCAATGACCTTCCCTCCATCATAAGATCAGAGTTGGGGATGTTCACCGATGATTGCACAATGTTCAGCACCATTCATGACTCCTCAGATACTGAAGCAGTCCATGTTCGCATGCAACAAGATCTGGACAATATCCAGGCTTGGGCTGACAAGTGGCAAGTGACATTCGCACCACACAAATGCAGGCTATGACCATCACCAATAAGAGACAATTTAACCACTGCCCCTTGACATTCAATGGTGTTACCATCACAGAATCCCCCACTATCAACATCCTGGGGTTACCATTGACCAGAAACTCAACTGGACTCACCACATTAACAGACTGGCTACAAGAGCAGGCCAGAAGCTGGGAATACTGCGGCGATTAACTCATCTCCTTACTCCTCAAATCCTGTCCACCATCTACAAGGTACAAGTCAGGAGTGTGACGGAACACTCCCCACTTGCCTGGATGAGTGCAGCCCCAACAACACTCAAGAAGCTTGACACCATCCAAGTCAAAGCAGCCCGCTTGATTGGCATTACATCCACAAGCATTCACTCCCTCCACCCCCGAGGCTCAGTAGCAGCAGCGTGTACTATCTACAAGATGCACTGCAGAAATTCACCAACGATCCTCAGACAGCACCTTCCAAACCCACGACCACTTCGATCTAGAAGGACAAGGGCAGCAGATATATGGGAACATTACCATCTACAAGTTCCCCTCCAAGTCACTCACCGTCCTGACTTGGAAATATATCGCTGTTCCTTCACTGTCGCTGGGTCAAAATCATGGAATTCCCTCCCTAATAGTATTGTGGGTCAACCCACAGCAGGAGGAATGCAACGGTTCAAGAAGGCAGCTCACTGCCACCTTCTCAAGGGCAACTAGGGATGGGCAAGAAATGCTGGCCAGCCAGCGACGCCCACATCCCATGAAATGAATAGAAAAAAAATGCTTTATTATCAAGTGCACTTGAATGAGTGCAGTGAAAAGTTTGCAATGATGCCACTTATGGCACCATCTTGGGCACAAGATACCTAGGTACAGATACTTAAGCGTTTGGTACAAGATTGAAAGAATAATAAATAAAACTCCAGCATAAGAATAAAAAGGAAAAACAAAGTCCTCGAATTACAGTCCTTTTCACCCCAGTCTGTGCCAGCACTGAGCCTCCAGACGCACCAGACCAAGTTTCCAGACCACACCAGGCTTCAAAACTCAAGGCCTTCGCACTAGTCGCAAGGTCCTCGGCTCCCCACAGCGGCCTCCAGGCCAGGACTTGCCTCCCACTATGGCCTCCAGTCCAGGACTCACCTCTGGGAATCACCTCCCTGTTCCAAACTCACCTCCGGGACTCGCCTTCCTGTGCCAGCCTCCAGTGAGGGACTCGCCTCCCACACCAGCCTCCCATATGTGACTCGCCTCACATGCCAGCCTGGTCTGGGACAGGCCTGCAATGGCCTCCGGTCTGGGGGTCCGCTCTTCTAATCGGGTAGAATAGAGGTATCATGTGCCGTGTGAGAGGGTAGATGAGCTGAGATTGAGGCATGGGCTGTGATGGACCATGACAATGAGTTGATGGGCATAGCTTGGGAGTATGAGGGCCATTAGGATGGCTACAGATGTGTAGGTTGGCAAAGCACATGGGGTGTGAGGGGCTATCGGGATGTGCACAAGGCATTAGGTGGCATGGAGAGTCAGGGGAATGAGGGGAAAGAAGAGGAAGGTTCCTTTATGCTTTAATCTTCATTTAAACTTTGAAAAGAGTGCTCGAGTCCTCATGCAGGCTTTCTGACCAGCTCTCCTGAGGAACTGGCAGCCTACTCTACCCTGTGAAGATTGTCTGACATGACTCCTATTTGGGTCAGTACTCCTGGACTGACCCAGGAATGAAAATTGAGGCCTATGCCCTCATATTTGGTTTGGGCACTTTGTATGAAAATGAAAATTTCCCGTGAATACTGTCTTGCACTTTTTACGTGCATCTCCAAACTGCTCATTCATATTCTACCTTACTCAAAAAGTGAATGAGGCAGAAAGCAGAAACTCATGTTTTAGCAGGGCAATTAGAAAAAGTCAACGTAATCAGGCAATCATGTTCAACCTACTTATCAGATTCCTTTGAGGAAGTACCATATACTATGGATAAAAAGAAACCATTTAATGTATTTAGATTTCCAAAAGGAATTTAATAAACTGCCACATCAAAGATTATTGCAGAAAATAAAAGCTCAGGTGTCAGGGGCAACATATTGCTATGGAGAGAACATATGAACAAAAGCAGTCACTTGATCCTTCAAGCCTGCATCGCCATTCAATAAGATCAGGGTTGATCTGATTTTAACCTCAACTCTACATTCCAGCCTATGCCCGATAACCTTTCATCCCCTCGTAATCAATGATCTATCTATCCTGCCTTAAAAATATTTAGAGATTGTGCATCTACCGTCTTTTGAGGAAGGATATTCCATTGACTAACTGGCCTCTGAGAGAAAAAAATTCTCATCATCTGTCTTAAATGGGTGACCAGTTATTTCTAAAGTAATGACCCCAGTTCTAGATTCTCCCACAGGAGGAAACATCCTCTCCAAATCCACCTGGTCATATCCCTTCTGGTTCTTATGTCAAAATTAATTGGCCCTGACTGTTCTAAACTCCAGAGAATACTGGCTTACTCTGTCTCATAAAGCAGTCTGCTCATTCCAGATATTAGTCTAACAAACCTTCTCTGAATTGGTTCCAACATGTTAATACCTTCTGTATGATGACCAGTACAGTACACAGTACTCCAGATGCACTTTCACCGATGCCTATGTGACTGAAGTAACCAACTAACTCTTGCAATAAGCTATAATATTCTATTAGTTTTCCTGATTACTTGATGTACCTGCATACACACCTTCTGCAATTCATGCACTAGGACACTGTTATGAGCCAGACCAAACTCTGTCAAAAAGAAGGTAGCCTAGACCCTAACCTTTTCTTATTTTAAAGGCAAGTGCAAGATGCTGCATTCTGGATGCAATTCACTTTATCCATCCACAATAGTTAAAATACAACAAAAGAAAGAAGAAATTGGAATAACTTAGCTCTAATGGAAAACTTAACAGAATAATAATTTATTAGCTATTACTAATTAACTGTTCCGATATAGTAACATCCCATAAACACACCCATGACAAAGGCAAATTCAAAAAACAGATTGTCTCACGTGTAACTCCAGCAGCATGAGGAAAAAGCATAAAGAGAAAATCCTGTGAGAGAGTATAACAGGAAGAGATGTACTGCTGCTTCCAAACCCTGATGAGACTTCAGCAACAACTGCTACTGAAAATTCCTGATTCTGTGGGAACTTGACCACGCCCATTCAGGTTGCTTCTGTTGTTTCAACTTTCAAAAGAAAAATCCAAGTAGTGGCTCTGTGTAGACTGCCTTAAAGCCTCCCTTAAAAAAAAGTCAAAATATGCCTCTTAATACAGCAAGATCTATCTGTATCTCAGAGCTCTGCAAACTGTCACCATTTAGATTATATGTGTTTTTATCCTTTCTGCTAGAATGGACAGCTTCACAATTTCCCATATTATGGTTTATTTGCCAAATTTTTGCCCATCTAAATGCTTTTGCAGGCTCCTTATGTTCTTTTCACAACTTGCTTATGAAAATTTCTTTCAGCCATCAGCAAATTTAGCAACCACCTTTGGTAATTTCATCTAAACTATTTCTGTAAATCAAACAAGATTGAGCCACTGACCCCTGTGGCCCATCACTTGTGAAATCCTGCCAGCCTGAAAAAAACCTATTTATTCCCACTCTCTGCTTCTTGTTAGCTAACCAATCTTCTATCCATGCGAATATGTTTATCTCAATACCAAGAGCTTTTATTTTCCACAATAACCTTGAATGTGCCACCTTATCATATACCTTCTGGAAATCTAGGGACAAAACATTAACTACTTCCCCTTTATCCACTCAACTTTATACTCTCAGCCATGGCTGGTTTATCCCTGTCTTAGACATTTTTCTCCTCACTGGGATATATTTTTGCTGAGAGTCATCAATTACCTCCTTAAATTTCTGCCACTGCTTGCTTACTGTCTTTCCTGCTAATCTACCTTCCCAGTCCACTTTAGCTGATTCTATTCTCGTTTCACTGCAATGCCCTTTAATAGTTTTAAACACAGTCATTTCCAACCCAGGGTTTCACACTTAAACTAAATTTTCTGAAGAAGGGTCCCAACCCAAAACGTCAACTTTCCTGCTCCTCTGATGCTGCCTGGCCTGCTGTGTTCCTCCAGCTCCAGACTGTATTGTCTCTGACTCCAGCATCTGCAGTTCTTGCTATCTCTAAATATTAACTTTTATCATGTTATGATCATTATTTTTTGGTGGATCTTTTAATTTGAAGTTGTTTATTAAATCAGCCTTATTACCCATTACAAGATCCAGTATTACAGTATTTTGTGCATGAATCACAGAAGGTAGGTCTGCAGGTACAACAAGTAATTAGGAAGGCAAATGGAATTTTGTCCTTCATTGCTAAAGGGATTGAAATAAAAAGCAGAGAGGTTATGTTTCAGCTGTACAAGGTGCTGGTGAGGCCACACCTGGAGTACTGTGTGCAGTTTTGGTCTCCTTACTTGAGAAAGGATGTACTGGCACTGGAGGGGGTGCAAAGGAGGTTCACTAGGTTGATTCCGGAGTTGAGGGGGTTGGCTTATGAGGAGAGACTTAGTAGATTGGGATTATATTCATTGGAATTCAGAAGATTGAGGGGGGATCTTATAGATACATATAAAATTATGAAGGGAATAGATAAGATAGAAGTAGAGAGGACGTTTCCACTGGCAGGTGAAGCTAGGACAAGAGGGCATAGCCTCAAGATTAGAGGGAGCAGATTTAGGACTGAACTGAGAAGGAATTTCTTCACCCAGAGGGTTGTTAATCTATGGAATTCCTTGCCCAGTGAAGTAGTTGACGCTGCTTCAGTAAACGCTTTTAAAAAAAAGGTGGATTTTTTTTGAACAATAAAGGAATTAAGGGATACGGTGAGAACGCGGGTAAGTGGATCTGAGTCCACGAAAGGATCAGCCATGATCTTATTGAATGGCGGAGCAGGCTCGAAGGGCCAGACGGCCTACTCCTGCTCCTAGTTCTTGTGTTCTTGTGTTCTTGTGTACTATTTCTGGGCAACTTTAGTGCAATAGGTCACCATGTGCTGCACTTCTCCCTGCCCCAGACATTGCTGACCACCTCATTCACACTAGCACTTTTGCACAAACAGGCTACGGAAAGAATAGGATGCTGAAGGACAAGGGGCAATGCTGTCACATTAACCATAACCCTATCTAAGCTTTATTTTTTCCTTTTGTTTTATTAATTCACAGGATGAGGGCATTGCTGGCTAGGCTAGCATTTATTGCCCATCCCTAATTGCCCAGAAAGCAGTTATGAGTCAACCACATTGCTGTGGGTCTGGAGTCACATGTAGGCCTGACCAGGTAAGGATGGCAGATTTCCTTCCCTAAAAGACATGAGTGAACCAGATGGGTTTTTCCCACAATTGGCAATAGATTCATAATCATCATTAGACTCTTAATTCCAGATATTTATTGAATTCAAATTCCACCATCTGCGGTGGCAGGATTCAAAGCCAGGTCCCTAGAACATTACCTGGGTCTCTGGATTAACAGTCCAGCAATAGTACCACTAGGCCATTGCATCCCTCAGGGGATTGGTTAGCTCAGTTGGCTGGTTTGTGATGCCAGTCAAAATGCCAATGCTTGTCGAGATCAGGTCTTTAGATGGATATCAGGTAAGTGACAAGATGTTCCAAGAATGGCAAATGGTATGATGGAAAAGAATTGGATGAGAGAGGCACCATAGATAGTTAATGCGGCAGGAGAGCTTGCAAGATCTCACAGTGAAAAACTTTAAAAAATCTCAACTCAACTCAGAACTAGCCAAAAACTAACCTAAGATTCAGCCCAAGGTTTCCGGTCAATAATCTTAGATTAGATGCTATTTAGCCGTATTAATCAATAGATTGTATCAGTTTTTACAGCAAAACTTATTACTCCATTTCACTGAACTTTTAACTGGTGGTTTATTTTTAACTACCTAAGATTAACTTGACATGAAACCCATACAGGACTTATCTTTGACACTGTGGTATAATTGCTTGCCCTAACAGAGAAATGTGCAGGATGAATTGGTCCAAGTCCAGCCCAAATTTAAGTCTAGCCTGCTGGAGTCTGTAGATGTTTTCCAGAAGGAAGTGCTCAAATATGGACGACAATATGAAAGGGTAAGCTTTTCTGTAAAAGTCAATATTTAACCATCTGAATGTTATAAAGTGGATTAATGTGGTCTTAGCATGCCACTCTTTTCTCTATCTGCTGGGTCAGCAATCAATTTGTCTTAATTTTAAAACATAATTCACACCCTACTGGGCAGATGAAAGTTTGGGAGATGGGATTAAAATGTAAAATGAAATTTGAAATGTTGAAGTGGGAATTAAATGGATGGGCGAAGAATGGCTTCTTTTTGCCTCCAATACTTCTAGTAGTTCATGTTGGAAGAGCATGTTATAATTGTATATTGTCTTTATTGCAACTAAACATCCTGATGTGCTTCATCACAGGGCATTGGAAAACAAAGTATGATACTTAGCCACATGAAGGGATATTAAGTCATAGGATTTGATCAGATGGGTTTTAAGTGTTGTCCTTAAGGGTGGAGAGGTATAGATCTGAATGCATGGAATTCCAGAGTGTCAAGCCTAACACCTGCAGGCACAGCAATCAGTGATAGAGCAATGTACCAGAAATAAAGGAGCGTTGATACACAAACCTATGTATTAGGAGTAGAAGTAGGTCATTCAGTAACTTGACCCTGCTCCTCCATTCCTCCATAGAATGCATCCTATCTGGATGCATCACAACTTGGTATGGCAACTGCTCTGCCCAAGACCGGAAGAAATTACAGAGTTATGAATGCCAACCAGTCTATCATGAAAACCAGCCTTCCTTCTACTGACTCCGTCTACACTTCCTGCTGTCTTGAGAAAGCAGCCAAAATGATCAAAGACCCCTCCCACCCCAGTTATATTCTCTTCTAACCTCTTCCATTGGGCAGAAGATACAAAAGTTTGAAAATACCACCAGATTTAAGAACCGCTTCTTCTCTGCTGTTATCAGACTTATGAATGGACCTCTCGTATGTTACAGTTGATCTTCTCTGCACTTTTTCTATAGCTGCAACACTATATTCTGCATTCTGTTCTATTACACAGATGTACTTATGTAATTTATAATTTATCTGGTTAGCACCCAAAACAATACTTTTCACTGCATCTTGGTACATGTGACAATAATAAATTTTAAAAAATGGCTGATTTGTTTGTATTTCATCTTCTTTCTTCCCATCTACTCCTGTTCAATCTGAATTCCACTGAGTATCAAAAATGTATTTATCTTCACCTTCACCTTAAAAATATTCAGTTACTCCACTTCCAGTATTTTCTGAAACAGAGAGTTCCTAAGTCACACAAGTCTCTGAGAGAAAACAATTCTCTTCATCTCTTTTCTGAAAGGACATACATCTGGCAAATTCATTGAGATGAGTACTCCAAATTAACCATATTCACAACACCTTCTGAAGAGAATAACAGAAAGCAGAAGATTACAGGGCAAACCACACATACAGGTTCAAACTGAAATACATAGAATTATAGAATCCCTTTAAAGTTTTGACAAAGATCTGTAGCTCAGCTTGTGGTTTAGGTTGTTGACTTGCTCGCTGAGCTGGTTTCTTCTCGTTCAGAATTCCTACAAGTATGGACACAGGCCACTCAGTCCATTGAGTACGCACCAAGAGCATCCCATCCAGACTCACACCTTTCCCCATAACCCCAAGCTTTGGACTGTTGGAGGAAACCAGAACACCTGGAGGAAACCAACACAAACATAGGGAGGATATGCAAACTCCACACAGACAGTCGCCCAAGGGTGGAATCAAACCTAGATCCTTGGCCCTGTGAGGCAGCTTTGCTAATCACTGAGCCACGATGCAGCCACATTGCCACCCTTTTATGGCTTATGATGTCTCCAAATTGGAAAAGTGACCACAGATGTGGATCAGAGTCCAGCTCTGTTGGGGCACCATGATTGTGAATTTCCAATTACCAAAGTCATAGCTCAACTAAACTACAAATTTCACTGTTTGAAACTAAAGGAGTATCTTTGTTTCACAAGAAAGAAAATGAAGCCAATAGCTGGATAGACTGCTAATCCTGATCTTCAGGATGAAACAATGACAACATAACCACTAGTGACAGAGACAAGAGAAGGAAAATCTCAGAGAAAGAGTTTGGCATGCATTGACCTTGCACATCCTCGAAAGAAACTCTGTACTTAATCAGGAAATTGGTGAACCATCTTTAAGCCTTTCCCCAGAGACTTTGGGGGAGAAGGGTTTAAAAGATGACTTGGAAGATGATGTCTCAACTAAGAACAATTTCCCACTGTGACATTAACCATGCTACAGAGGAATTAACCTTCCTCTGAAAGGTCTATTGTTGCCAGGCAGATCCAAGAAAAATGCTAAGAACAATGTCAAGAAGCCCTGAATATGTTGAACACTTCTTATAGCATTGTCAGCCATCTCTCTCAATAGGCCACCATTGACATGGAGATCCTACACCAAAACAGTGAAGCCAGCTCAGCATTCTATGAACTCCTCAGCCAGTGATGTTTTTTTTTAACACAGAGTTCTGCAAGTCAATAAATACTCTGGAGTACTGACCAGTTGCTGTCATCACATCCTGTACTCTGGTAAACTTAGAGTATCAGCAATCCATAAAACTGCTACATAAAGTCCACCAGCTACCTCCGTTGTACACCTATATTCAAGGGAAAGACTATCATACAAACACTAGTATATTCCTTGAAAGCAGCTCCATATGAACTCATTCAAAACTTGTGTTTTCCAATCTCTCAAATGGCCAAAGAACAAAGGGAGGACAAAGAAAATGCTGCAAGGACAATCTGAAGCTTTCCTTGAAGAGGGACAGCATTAACATTAATGATTGGAAGGAGTTTGCTACCAATTATTCCAAATATCAACATTTTTTCGATCATGCTGCAACAAAGTTTGAATCTACCTGGATTAATTAGTAGTCAGAAGCAGCAGAGAAGGAAATAGAAGAAAGCAAATCCTGTTCTCTGGATCCCATTATCTTGTAAAATGTCCCACAATGTGATGGTCTAGTTTTGGCAGTTGAGTCACATGAAGCCCTATAAGATGTGCCAGGTAACTGTAACCCTTGGATTGAGGGACAATGGCGATGGCTGATAAGTTTAAGATCAAAAGAATTACTTCCTAATAATTAGTAACTTTATTACCCAAATAAAAATATTCACTTGTAAGGTAAGTTGCTAACTTGTATATTTCCCTCTCTAAACATACGGTGTTCATTTCAGCCTTGGTTGATAATGGTAACATTTTTGTATCTTTTGATTATTAACTTGAGATTCTATTAAATAAATCCATTGTTGTTTCTCTATATGCAGTCAATTTGGTGAACTTTGTGTTATATTATCTTGTTTTAGGAAGGTCCAATGGTTGCAGGTATTCCACCTGCAGAAGCCAGCACCAGATTACAGATCTTTCAGGTAACAGCAAATTTTCAGAACAATGTATTAATTAATTAATTAAGGGAAATTATGATTGGAGAAAAAAATCTTGGCCAAATCTTCTGATTTCCACATACTCAAAGATTGGATGTATGACTGAAGTTGTGCATCAGGATGCTGAGGAAATCCTGATACATGGAAAATCTTTTTTTTTTAATTTTTGTGCTTTTTAGAATTGTTAAAAGGATTTAAAGTACATGAAGGGTCATCTAGACTCGAAATGTTAGCTTGCCCTCTCTCCATGAATGCTGCCTGACTTGCTGTGATTTCCAGCATTTATTGTCTTCAGTTAATCTCACTGAACTGACTGCCTCATTTTCCCTCCATCATAGCTTTCCCTGTCTGTGTGTGTGAGTATAAGGGGGAGTTTATAAAGGGATTAGAGTTTTAGTTGGTAGAGTTATATGGTGATGGTTTATAATTGTTTACCTGTAGCTTGATTCTATTTACTTGTACTAAATAGTAATCTGCTTAGTGTAGAAACCTGGTCCTTGCTTTCTGTCAACCTGATCTAGAAGACAGGTAAATTAGTGAATTTTGTGTATTTTTTTTAAAAAACTGACTTCTGTGATGACTCCAGGAGTAAGAAGGCTTAATTTTGAACACGCTACTCCAGTAAGTCATGATAAAAATTTCAGGTCTCTTATTTAGGATAGATAGACTTAACAGAGGCAACAAGTAGTTCAGTATTTTATCAGTAAATAGCTGGTGAAGGAAAATACCAGGTTATATACAATATTTAAGACATGGCACTGGAAATAGCAAAGGGGTTCCTACAGGTGGCAGTTTTAAGGGATATTTCAAAAACTACTTTGATTGACTTGACAGGTAAATTGGATATAGCATTGCCTGGCAGAATCAGAAGGCAGAAATAGTGGAGGCACCAAAATGGTACTTGGATTTATAGGAAATATAAGAGGGTCCCGGGACTCCAAGGAGTGAAATAGTGGAAACAGATAAAGTTCAGTTACAGTGAAAGCAACTTGAGCATTAAGACAGAGTGATGGTAATAAGAAGACTAGAATTAGAAGCCAAGAGGAAGATAAAGAGGAGAATAAAAGCCTAGAAATATGCATTTAAAACAGAAGATGGCAGATATTGATGCAGGGCCTGATAGGAAGAATCTGTGTCATAATTTGAAATCTAGTAAAGAAATGTCCAAGTTTGCACAGGCCCTATCAAAATCTGAGGAAAAGGATATGGAGGCATGCCCATGCCACTTTAGAAAATGGTTAAACAAATGAATTTGGAAAAAAAGGTGACTGGAAATTGAGCATGCAGAGTAAGTTGACAAGCAAGGCACAAGAAATTTATGCTTCACTGTCAAAGGAGGTTCTCAGGATTATGAGAAAACTATATTGTTTATTAGCTCTCCTAACTACGTTATATGGACCACACTGAATTTTTCTTTCAGGGGTCAATCTAGCAATGCCAATAATACCAATACTTCATCTTCCTTGAAATGTCCTAGTTACTGAATGTTTACCTGCCTATTCTTTCATTTTTGCCTGTGAGGCTTTCAAATGTTCCTACACTAATCTACATGCTCCTGTGTGTCTTTTGAGAAATATGGAGACATAATTCAACAGTGAGGATTCAGGTTTTTGGTTCAAGAAATTCTCCCTCAGCAATTTTAATGGAATTCGATCATATAAACATAAATCATTTCAAATGAACTGAACCAAGGTGCTTTATTTGGGGAATCTTTGTTAGTAAATAGTAAGAAATCTAATCGTTTGCTCCAATCCTGTGGGAATTCCTTAATGAGGAATAAGGGCTATGTCTTAGACATGGTCTTGAGCATCTGATGATACTTCTCCAAAGCTCCCTGTGTTTGCAAATGATACACTGTTGACTTCAATTGTTTTATGCCCAAACTTCCAATCATTTCCTGGAAAACTTTAGACATAAAGTTAGCACCTTGATCTGACTGTATCTCAACTACTAATCCATAACAAGCATAAAACTGAGATAACTTCTCTTTTACTACCTAGCTGTAATAATCTTTAAAGGAATAGATTCTGGGAATCAGGTCATCATATCCATAATTGTAAACATATACTGATGTCTTGTTTTCATTTTCAATAATGGTCCTATACAATCTACTAACAGTCGATTGAATGGTTTTTTAAAACAGGTATAGGTATCAAAAGTGTAAAGAAATGTCCTAGTTACTGACTCCCTTGTCTCCCTTGGACTTTTCAAGGAAGATAAAGTATTGGTATTATTGCCATTGCTAGGTTGACCCCTGAAAGCAAAATTCAGTGTGGTCCATATAAAGTCCTTAGGAGAGCTAATAAACAATATAGTTTTCTTTACAAGTTCACAATCCTGAGAACCTCCTTTGACAGTGAAGCATAAATTTCTTGTGCCTTGCCTGTCAACTTCCCCTTCCCCTCCCCCATTTCTGAAGAAGGGTCCAGACCCGAAACATCAGCTTTCCTGCTCCTCTGATGCTGCTTGGCCCGCTGTGTTCATCTACACCTTGTTATCTTGGTAATTCTCCACATTGATTTCTAAAGTTTTTATTTTGAGGGCTCAAGATTTTTGACAGGATGAATTTTTGATCTTCTGGAACTACATGTTTTCATTTCAAAGGGCTGCTTAATCATTCTAAAATCATTACTCATTTATTAGATGATGCAATTATGTAGTTCATTGTTTTGTTGATATACAAGAAGAATACGTTCATGTCCTCATTGATTAAAGCCACAATACACCCAGAAATCATTCATTTCCTGGACATCACTGTACATCAGTTGGCACAAAGCAACGGGAATACATTACCAACAAAAGAATTTTTTATGAAATAACTGCCTCACGCTTGTATACGAGATAGACTTTATATTAAACACTTCCTGAAGACCAGTAAATCACAGTTAATACAATTCTATCACATATACACAATGCTGAAAAAATTAAACAAAGCAACTAAATACTCTTTATACTTGATTCCAAATTTAAATATAACAGTTGAAACAGTGGTCATTACAATAGAATCCATTACATTTCTTCCTCTTATTGTAACTCATGAACATATGCAACTTTAAGCTAGAGATCCCATGTTAATTTTAAGGAATTAATTAAGTCAGTGACTTCATGTTTTCCTGACTCCTAGTTAACTAAGTATTCCTTTTTTGGCAGGTTTTAAATTGTTCTCTATCTTTTGAAATTCCTTTCTTCTTCTTTGGACTTGCAGCCTCATTTCTAAAACCCACACCCTCACCCCTGTAGTTACAGCCTCTATATCCCTCTTTTGTAATCATAGCCCCCTTCTACCAACCACCCTGTCCAGATCCCTGCTTTTCCCCTTTGCAGTTTCCTCTCCACCCTCTAATAGGTGCCCTCATCTTCAGTGTTTGCAAACACCTCCTTCTCAACAATTTGCAGCCTTCTTCTTCTCTCTCCCATTTGGAGCCAACTCCTATCCCAACAGTGGTTCCTCATGCTCTCCCTTGAAACCTCTTCTTCATCTTTTCCAGCCCCCTTGTTCTCCTCCCCTTCTCCTCCCTTTGCAGCCCTCTCTTTCATCCCGCTGTAAAGACCACATATTTTTATTTTGTATTTCAAAACATGCAAACTGAAGTGAGAAAGAGTTTACAAACCAATATTTGAAAGGGTATCTTACATTATGAAAGCTGGTAACCTAATGCTTATTGGAGGCATTGTGTCACAGTAACTGAAGTTTGAATTGCAGATAATTTGGAACCAAAGGGTTTACAGATGCACTTTGTCCTGGCAAGAAGAAGTTGATTGTTCAATGGACCAGTGACCAGTTATCAAGGATAGAGCTCTTTCTGTCTGCCAAAAACTTTATAGTTGGTTTTGAGGTACTGAATAGCTTAGAGCTGGGAAAAAAGTAACAGAGAGAGAGGGGGAGAAAAGTTTGATTCTTACCCAGCTCAGGAGCAGTCTATGTGCTCAGCAGTCAAAACTCACACTCTGACTGAAGAAAGCCAGTTTATTTTTCTTGCAACAGTTGCTGTAAACCTTAACTTTTAAATGATAAAGTTACAGAGAAGGGGAAGTTAAATTAAAGAAAATCCCTGATATTCACTTCATAAGTACAAGTAACAATTTATTCTTTTAACCCTAACAGTGAACAAATTAACAGAATTACTAACAATCTGAACAATTCCCCCTTAACTATTACCTATTCCCTAAATGAACTAAATTCTACTGGTATGCTGTTCTAATAAACACAAGTCCCACTTATATAAACCAAAGTAATAAGAAAACAAAGCTTAGTCTCTCAAAGTGTACACATCTTTCTTCTGCTGTTCTTGACATAAACGCCATTCTTCCGCTAATCCAAATGTCAAGGATGTTTTCTCTGTGAAGTCTACTATGATGACTCTCAGCTAGAAGTGTCATAGTACCTTTTATGGATAGATGGTGCTTTCTTAGAGAGTTTAGCAATTTCTTGTGAGAGCTAGATGCTTATTTCTCGGTTGGTGGTTCACTATCGCACTGATTTTCAAAAACCCTCTCCTTATATGCCTTGGATGACATACCTGTTTTCGTACAAAACATTGGTCTAAGGTTATCAATACCATCAGATTTAAATTCAATTGGGTTTCAATCGCTAAGTGCTTGGTTTAAATTAATTCGCTGATTCCAGCTAGTTGCCAAAACATCAAAACAAGCCTAAGGTTTCCAATCACATAGCCAATTGATACATGTTTTAATTTCAAAACTGGCTGTACATCTTCAACTACATACAGACACTTCTTTTTCTGTATAAATCGCTAAGCTAAGAGGAACCACACACTCTTCTCCCTTATCATTTATTTATGGACAAATTCTAGCTTCTTGCCTTCTAATTCATGATTACTCTACACAATTCCTAACAATAAGTCAGAGACTTTTAAGAAATAGCCAGACACCTATGTCTCACACCAACCAGTGAAAGCATCTGAATAAGACAACTAAAGCATTTTGCTGACCACCTGAAGAGTCGTAAAGATCATCTCAACAACAGCACCGAGAAGCAAGGACTACTAAACTGTCTTCCCAGTTTTTTTTGTTCCTCTGCCTAATAACCCATTTTGTTCTGTCTGTTTGTCTGTTTTTGTGTGTATAGGAAGTACCTTTTGAAAGAATTAGAGTTTTAATTAGTAGCGTTACATGCCAACAGTTTATAACTGTTTACCCGTAGTTGGAGTCTTTTACTTGTAGTGAATAATGATTCTTGTTCAGTAGAAAAACCTGGTCAGTGTTTTCTATAAATCTGGGTCAGAAAATTAGGTAAATTGTGGAATTTTCCATACTTTATCACAAGCCTTCTGGAATTTCATATAAACAACATTCAATGACTTACCTGTGTCCACCATCTTTGTCACCTCTTCAAAAAACTCAATGAGGTTTGTCAAGTATAATCTATCCTTCATGAATTCATGTTGACTCTCCCTGATTAATCAAAACTTTTTGAGGTAATCAGTTATCCTATCCTTGATTATAGACTCCAACAATTTCCCCACCACAGATGTTAGGCTAACTTGTCTGTAATTCCCTGGTTTCCCTCTGTCACCCTTCTTAAAGAGCAGAGTGGCATGACCATATTTCCAATCCAGAGGTACAACTCCTGAATCCAGGGAACTCTGAAAGATTATGGTTAGGGCACCAGCAATGTGCTCTCCTACCTTCTTTAATATCCATGAATGGAAATCATCAGGTCCCGGGGATTTGTCACTCTTCAGTTTCATTAATTTCCCCATTAGTGATGATTTACTTAAACTAATTTTATTTAGACCATGTCCCTCTCTTAATTTCTTTGGGACTTCTGACAAGCTATCCTCCTTTTCTGATGTGAATACTGAAGCAAAATAATCATCCAGCATGTCCGCCATTTCCCTGTGGGCTTGACAATATCCCCACTCTCAGCCTTCAGTTGGCCAATAGTGCTCTTAACCCAGCCATTTTTCCTTTGTACAACTATAAAATCTCTTCTTCTTGTCTTTTATGTCCCTTGCAGATTTCCTTTCATAATCCGTATTATCTGCTCTTATAAAGCACTCTGTGGCCCTTTGTTGATCTTTGCATTTCTCCCATTCTGTGGGATCTGTACTGTTCTTTGCATTTTTATAAGCCCTTTCTTTTAATTTTATGCTGTCCCTTGCCTCCTAATCTGTCCATGGCTGTATTTTTTATGAGGTGGGACTTTTACATGGGTATAAACTGCTTCTGGCTAAATGTTTCTTTGAACATCTTCCACAGTTCCTTGGTTGTTTTACTTATTAGCAAAGCTTCCCAGTTTACTGTGGACAGTTTCTGCCTCATTCTTTTAAAGCTTGCATGACTTAAATCCAAAATTCTAGAATCTGTTTTTTGTTTGTCACTTACGAACGCTATGTGAAACTTAATCATGTTATACTCACTATTTGACAAATGTTCACGAACGTTTAGGTCACTAGTTAAACAGACTTACAGCTCATTACTACATCCAATATTGCTTGTCCCCTTGTCGTATCCAAGATTTGTTGCTGCAGGAAACTATTTGGACACTCTCTAGAAATTTACAACCTTTCTGGCAGATGCTCATCTGTCTAACCACTGTCCTGTATAAGTTCAGCACAACCTCCTTGCTCTTGTATCAAATGCCTGAACAAAGAGGCCTTGGAGTGCAAGTTCATAGTTCTTTAAAAGTGGAGTTGCAGGAGATATGATAGTGAAGAAGGCATTTGGTAAGCTTACCTTGATTGATCACTGCATTGAATATATGAGTTGGGAGGTC
>NC_063336.1:4837350-4857618 GCF_021869965.1 Rhincodon typus
GGCCTGCTGTGTTCATCCAGCTCTACACCTTGTTATCTCAGATTCTCCAGCATCTGCAGTTCCTACTATCTCTGAGAGAGAATAGCAGTTGGGCAGACAAAGTAATGAATAATGATCAGCCTGAAAAAATCAATAGCTGCTAATGGGGATCATTCGTAGCTGAAAATGGATTGGTTGTGATAGCAGCCCATGTGATGACAGGGCCTCATTTGTTGGGTGGGGGGAGGACATGGAAGAAGGTGCTTAGGCCGTAAGATTATTGAACTCCATATTGAGTCCTGAAGGCTGCATGGTCCACAAGTAGAAAATGAAATGCTGTTCTTCCAGCTAGTGCCAAGCTGTAACAGAGATATTGGCTAGAGAACATAATAGCGTGTACGAAGAGGCAAGCAACAGGAAGCTCAGGGTCATTTTTGCAGACAGAAGGTAGTGTTCTACAATGTGAATGCCCAATCTGAGTTCTGTTTCCCCACTTTAGAGCAGACCACATTGTGAGCAGCGAATATAGTAGACTCAATTGAATGAAGCACTGCTTCACCTGGATGGTGTATCTGGGTCCTTGGATAGTAAGGAGGAAGGAGGTAAATGGGCAGGTGTTACACCTTCTGCAATTGCAAGGGATGGTGGCAAGTGGGTGTGCAGAGATGTTGGGAGTAGAGGACGAGTAGACCAAGGTGTCCTGGAGGAAACAGCCCCTGAAGAAGGCTGACAAGGAGGGGAGGGGCATGTGTTTCTCATGGTGACACCCCGCTGGAGGTGGCAGATATGGTGGCTTATAATCCTTTGGATGTGGATAGTGGTGCAGTGGTAAGTGAGGACCAGGGGACCATATCGGTGTGTAAGAGGAAAAAGATGGGGTGAGGTCAGAAGCACGGGAGATGGGTCAGACACAATTAAGGGCATCGTCTGTTGAGGAGAAAGATGGACATTTTGGAGGCTCCCTTATGGAACAGATGCAGCAGAGATGGAGAAACTGCAAGAATGGAATGGAGTCTTTACAAGAAGCAGGGTGTGAGGATGTAAAGTCTGGGTAATTGTGGGAGTCGGTGCATTTGTGGTGTGAAGGGAATGCAGAGGATATTCACCAGAATGTTGCCTGGGATGGAGCAGTTTAGCTATAAGGACTATTATAATTGTAAATTCAGATTGTTTCCTTCAGAGCAGAGAAGGTGCATACTTGCAAGTTGCATACTTGCCCTAAAAACCTTGAATTCTTGTGTTCCTTTCCCTGTGTTGATTGCACTCTCTGTTTGAAGTGACATTTGATTGCTCCTTTGTTTGATCTGCTACTTGTCTTTTATCTTTGGCCTCTAACCTCTTGGCATTATTCTGAAATCGCTCATCTTCTCCCTCTTGTTTACATTGCAAACAAGGTTGCCCTTGATATTAAATTACAAACCAAAATATCTACGTTACTGCTGTTAAAAAAAGTGCAGCCGTCTGTCATCTGACTTAAGAATAGACGTTAAGAATGTTGCTCTCTTGCTTGATTATTAGTTGCTGATGTGGTTTTTGTTTTCTCTCTAGGAAGGAGCTGGGGTTGCTGCAGAAATTGTACGGTTTATATGATGCAGTGATGACTAATATTAATGGTTACTATGATGTGCTGTGGTCTGAGCTAGACATTGAGAAGATTAATGCTGAGCTTTTGGACTTTCAGAACAGGTAACTGAACTTAACTAGTTTACATGTGTCTAAATTAACCACTGAATATAACATATGTTTAAATGCACAGTAAGAAGTGCATACCAATTAACTTAGCAGATGGAAGCTTTTACCATACTTGCACCAGTAAGATGAGGGAAGAACGAGTGCCCTTGACAACAATATAGGAACAAACTCATAGCAGTAGGCTATTCAGCCCATCAAACCTGCTTCAGCACTTAATACGATCATTTCAATACCTTTTATCTGTATTTTCCTATAAGCATTGACGCTGTTCTTAATGAAAAAATGATCAGCCTATACTTTGAATACACTCAAAGTCGAACTTCCACTACCCTCTGGGGTAGTGAGTTCCAAAGATTCACAGCACTCTTAAGTAAAACAGATCCTCCTTATATCAGTCTGAGTGGCATCCCCCTAATTTTTAAATTTATGTCCTTTGGTCTAGATTCCCCAACCAGGGGAAACAATTTATCTGCATCTACCCTGCCTATTCCTTGCATGTTTCACTGAGATCATCTCCCAATCTTTGAAAATCTACAGAATACAAGCCCAGTTTACCCAAATGTTTCTTCATCAAATAGTCCTGCCATCCCAGGAACAATTCTGACGAACTTATGTTGCTCTCCCTCTATAGCAAAATTACCTATCCTAAGTATGTAGACCAAAATTGCACACAATATGATGCTGTCTATTCAAGCTCCTATACAAATGAAACCAGATTTCACTACTCCTGTACACAAATCCTCTTGTATAATGATTAACATTCTACTAGCCTTCCTAATAGCTTCTTGCACCTGCATGTTAGACTTGTGTCTTATTAATAAAGACACCCAAGTCATTTTGTACATTAATGCTTTACAACCTCACATCATTTATGAAATACTCTGCACATCTGCTCTTCCTACATCAGGGCAGTCTTTGAGTTTGGCATTAAGAAGCTTTATCAATAATCAGAGTTAATGGAAATCAGGATAGAACTCTCCACTAGTGCTAGCACAAAAACAGATGATTTTGGTTGTTGGAGGCCCACTAACAACACAGCCATGGGACTGAAGAGTTTCATAAGGTAGTATCCTAGACTCAGACTTCAACTGCTTCATAAATTATTTTCCCTCCAAAATAAACTCAGAAGAGGGATTTTTGCTAATATTCAGTCATATCTATTCATATGCTGATGTTCTAATGTCTCCTGATTTGCTGGGATCTTTGATGGAAGTAACAGATACATAAAGTACATCCTAATCAAATATAGGCAGATACATACAAAGAATATGCAAGCAATTAGGTTGTATTATCCAATACATTCACCTAACAGAAGTCCGCCCAATCTATGATACTGCCCCTTGCTCCCCACCATCTCCCCAAAAATTAGTTTAGCATGATCACAGGATGAGGGCATTGCTGGCTAGGCCAGCATTTATTGCCCATTCCTAATTGACCGGGGGCAGTAAAGAGTCAACCACATTGCTGTGGGTCTGACCAGGTAAAGATGGCAGTTTCCTTTCCTAAAGGACTAGTGACCCAGGTGGATTTTTTCGACAATCAACAATGAATTTGTGGTCATCATTAGACTCTTATTTCTAGATTTTTATTGAATTTAAATTCCACCATCTGCCATGGCAGGATTCAAACCCAGATCCCCACAACCTTACCTGTCCAGAGATAATACCACTAGGCCATTGCCTCTCCTAAGGACAGCCTATCCAGCCTGTCCTTATAGGTCAAAACCTTCAGTCCTGGTAACATCCTTGTAAATCTCTTCTGCACCCTCCCCAATTTAATCCTTCCTATAGTAGGGTGACCAGAACTGTACTCAGTACTCCAAAAGTGGTCTTACCAATGCCCTGTACAACTGCAACATGACTTCGCAATTCTTATACTCAATGGTCTGAGCAATTAATGCAATTGTGCCAAATGCCTTCCTTACCACTCTGTCTACCTGTGATGCAACTTTCAAGGAACTATGTACCTTAACTCCTAGATCTCTCTGTTTGACAATACTCCCCTGGGCCATACCATTAACTGTGTAAGTTTTTCCCTTGTTTGTCTTACAAAATTCAACAGCTCGCATTTATCTAAATTAACCTCCATCTGCCACTCCTTGGCCCATTTGCCCAATTGATCAAGATTTTTTTGTAACCTTAGATAACCTTCTTCACTGGGTACCTCCAATTTTGGTGTCATCCACAAACTTAGTAACCATGCTTCCTAAATTCTCATCCAAATTGTTTATATAAATGACAACAGTGGACCTAGCACTAATCCCTACAGAACCCCACTGGTCACAGGCTTCCAGTCCAAAAGCAACCATCCACCAACACCCTCTATATCCTACCATCAAGCTAATTTTGCATCCAGTTGGAAAGCTCTCCCTGAATCCCATGTGATCTTAACTTTACTATCCAGTCTACCATGTGGAACCTTGTTAAAGGCCTTACTAAAGTCCATGTAAACAACATCTACAGCTCTGCCCGCATCTATCTTCTTGGTCACATCTTCAAAAAACTCAACCAATTTTATGAGACATGATTTCCCATGTACAATGACATGGTGACTATCCCTAATCAGTCCTTGCCTGTCCAAATGTGTGTAAATCCTGTCTCTCAGAATCCCCTCTAACAACTTATCCACAATGACATAAGACTCACTGCTGTATAGTTCCCATGTTTCTCCTTGCAACTTTTATTAAATAAAGGTTAGAATACTGTGAACAATTTTGAGCCACTGATCTCAGGATAGATATACTGGCACTGGGGGCAATCCAAAGCTCTGGAAGGGTTGTCTTATGAGGAGAGGTTAAGTAGATTGGGCCTGTACTCATTGGGACATAGAAGAGTGAGAGGTGATCTTATTGAAACATGCAAGATTCTAGAGCACTTGACAAGGTAGATGTGAAATGTTTATTTCCCCTTGTGGAAGAGTCAATGACCTGAGGGGATAATCTCAGAACACTGTGTGAACATTTAACACAGAGATGAGGATGAATTTCTTCTCTTAGAGAGCAGTGAATCTTTGGAATTCTTTATAAAGAACAATTTATAACTGTTGTCAGAAAAGTTAAAGACTTTAAATATCCATAAACTCTCCAGTGTGCCTGTCTTTCAGATCCAGGTTGACGGAAAGCATGGGGCAGGTTTCCGTATTAGACAAGAAATACTATTTGTCACTATTTAAATAAATAGAGTCTAACTACAGATAAAAAATTATGATCTGTTGACATATAACTTTACTAGTTTAACTCTAACCCATGCGTAAGTGTACTCTTAAGCCACATACATACAATTGTTGAGGCAAAAATTGACTTTCTTCAAGCTTAAGGTGATTTTCACCGCAGATAAAAGGCCCATCTCCTTTCGCCTTAGAGATCTGATGGCTTCTCCCCAAACATTTACACCCACATGTTGTTCATCTACCTGCTGACGGCCTTTCATTGATAACTGGTCACAGAACAATCAATTACCTGTTGCCAGCTGAAGTTCGATTCATAAGTACCTCTTGATTCCAGCTCCCTCTGTAGCTAGACTTACTTTCACTGCTTGAAATAGCAACTGTGTAAACAGCAATTGAAATGAGTATCAGGTAAATTGCTTTAAGAAAGTAATGTAATCCTTCAACAATCTTTGGCTTTAAAAACAGTCTTTTTCCTATTTCAGTGCACAATCAAAAATACAGAAAAAGAAAAAGACATGGTCATTACAATAAGGAGAGCCTTGCCGGGGAGGCAATGGCCTAGTGGTATTTTTGATGGACTGTTAATCCAGAGACCCGGATAATGTTCTGTGGACCCGAGTTCGAATCCCACCATGGCAGATGGTGGAATTTGAATTCAATAAACTATCTGGAATTAACAGTCTAATGGTGACTGTGAATCCATTGTCAATTGTTGGGAAAACCCATCTGGTTCACTAATGTCCTTTAGGGTAGGAAATTGCCATCCTGGCCTAGTCTACATGTGACTCCAGACCTACAGCAATGTGGTTGACTCTTAACTGCCCTCTGGGTAATTAGGGATGGGCAATAAATGCTGCCTAGCCAGCGATGCCCTCATCCCGTGAATGAATGAAGAAAAGAAAACTGGGCAGGTTTGTCATTGTTAGTTTCAGTGCTTAGAACAATGCTGAATGAGGCATGCAGTTTCATTCCGTTTTGACTTTTTCTTGTGTGAGACAACTGTGGCTTGCTAGGCAATTTCAGAGGGTATTTAACAATAATCCACTGTGCAACAGGTCATGTGTCATATGCAGGCGAGTGAGAATGGCAGACAAAGGGTATTAGTGAATCAGACGAGTTTTCATGACAATTGTTTGGTGGTCACCATTACTGAGATTAGTTGCTAATTCCAGACTTATTAATTGAATTTAAAATTCCACCTGCTGGAGTGGTGGGATTTCCCCTAGTATTACTGATCATGTGACCTTACCAGTATGGCATCATCTGTCCCTTCAATAAATCATGTCAAAGAAATTTTAAGGATGTATGATGTTGTTGGTTGTGCCATGTTTGCCATTTTTTTGATGAAGGAGTTTCATTTTAATTACCTGAGTTATTTTCCTATCTGACTATTTCTAGGTGCCGCAGGTTACCCAAAGGCTTGAAGGAATGGCAAGCATTTCTGGATCTGAAAAAGAAAATAGATGACTTTAGTGAATCATGTCCACTGCTTGAAATGATGTCCAGCAAGTCTATAAAACATAGACATTGGGACCGGATATCTGATGTAACAGGGCATACATTTAATGTGACATCAGAAACATTCACTCTTAAAAATGTTATGGATGCTCCACTGCTTCAATTTAAGGATGAAATTGAGGTACATTGAGCTATTGGTCAGTATTACTCAAATCTCACAACAGGAGAAATTGGTTTTGAGTGATGATAATGAATCAGTGGCAAGTTTTACATTTCATACATTTAATGTTCTATTGACTTCTACCTGAGACCCATGTCAACTCGGGTGGCCAAAAGTATTGTTTTATACTAGGTACATCTGTCTTTAGCAAGTTACTGTCTGATACCAGATGACCTCTGTTGTATAATGTTCTCAATATAACAATTTTAAAAGAGTTATTGTTGAAATTGCATAAGCTCTGCCCAATCTTATGATAGCATATTGGTGGGGACAATTGAGTTCTGCACTCTCCTTCATAGGGAGCCAATATATTCAGTACCTCCTGAGAGCCCTATTAATTATGCCTTACTTGTATATAGTTGTACTTCTTGCAATCATGCAATGAGCTATATTGTTAACTAAGGATAATGTGTCTTCAATAAAGACTATGGCGGTGCATCCTTACCCACTGATCATTAGATAGGCCTGAAACATGGTATAGACAAAGGAGGAATAGTGGAAGTGAACTACCTCAAGCAACTCTCACTCTGAACCACATACTGGCAGTGGTAGCAAATACTGCAAAGGCCAGTCATGACAATCAGGTAATACTACAGCCATATATCTGGTACTTTTCCCCTTAATACCCTTAGCTCACTGAAACACAGGTAGGGCCTGTGCTCACTCCTTGTCTGCATCTGCAGCTGTGACATAGGGACAGAAAGACACAGGAAACAGGATCTTTTTCATACATTACCCCATTTCCATTTCTGGAATCACAATGAATTTCTGACCATGATGACATCGCAATTCCATGTGATTTTGTCATGTCTAATCTTGGGTATAGGCCTAAACTTCTCACTCTTGCATCATAAGATAACCCCTCAGGAATCAGTCATGTGAACATTCTCTGAACAATTTCTACTGCAAATATATAGCTTCTTAGAAATACCAAAATTGTACACAGTATGATTTTAATGAAGTCTGGTATAGCTACAGCAACACTTTTTTAAATTCATTAATAGGATTGAGCATTGCTGGCTTGGTTAGCTTATCAGGTCATGGTAAGCTGCCTTCTTGCACCACTGCAGTCATTTAGTATAGATCACCCACAGTGCTGTTATGGCAGGTGTTCAGGAGTTTTACCAGCGACACCGAAGAAACTTCCATACTTTTACTTTTGATTCCTCTTGCAATTAACCTCAGCATCCATTTGCCTTCCTGATCACTTGCTGTATCTGATTCATATACTAGGGCAACCAGATGCCTTTGTGCGGTAGAGACCTGAAATCTATTTAGATAGTATTTCTATTTTTCTTGCCAAAGTGAAAAGTTTACATTTTTCTACATGCTACTTCATATGTCCATTTTTTGTCCACTCACCTAATCTAAACAAATCCCTGTGTAGATTTTTTATGTCCTCTTGACAATTTACTTTTCTCCCTATCTTTGTCATCAGCAAAGTTAGCTACAATACACTTGATCCATTGATCCAAGTGATTGATAAACTGTAAACAGGTGAAACTAACTCCAATGTGCCAACCGAAAAATGATCAAGTTATGCCTACAGAAGAAGGGTCCAGACCCGAAACGTCAGCTTTCCTGCTGCTGTGATGCTGCCTGGCCTGCTGTGTTCCTCCAGCTCTACACCTTGTTATCTCAGACTCCAGCATCGGCAGTTCCTACTATCTCTATGCCTACTCTTAGTTTCCTGTTAGCTAACCAATTTGCTGTTCATTTTGACATATTACCACCTCAGCATGACCTCCTATTATGTGAAGTAACATTTGATGTGACATCTTATCAAATGCCTTTTGGAAGTCCAAGTACACCATATCCATAGACTCTGACTTATTCACCTTGTTGTTACTTCCTCAAAAACTGTAATAAATTAGTCAAAAATGATTTCTCTTTCATGAATCCACATTGCTTCTAACTGATTATGTAATGATTTTCTAAATGTCCTCTATTAACTTCTTAATAGATGATAGCAATTTCCCTATGACAAATGTTAGGCTAACAAATCTCTTCCTCTCTTGTTTCTTGAATAAAGATGTCACATTTGCGATTGTCTAATCACCAGGAACCTTTCTAGGTACTCGGGAGTTTTGGAAGAAATTCAGTGAAGGAAAGTTTGAATAGCTTACCTTTTAGATAGCAGACTTCTCAAAGTCTAGTTTTCCTGAATAGGTATAAAGTTTGTATGACTGTAGCTGACAAACACAGGAGTAAATCTAATTGAATAGTTTTTTTCAATCACCTGACCTGGCATGAATGCCTTTATTTAAACTAATAATTCTGTGATCATTCAGAAAGATAATAATTAATAACAAGTTTTACCTTGTAATAACTTTCAGGATATCTGCATATCGTCTGTGAAAGAGAAGGATATTGAGGCAAAATTGACACAGGTGATGCAGACTTGGGTCGGTCAGACACTAAGTTTTTCAATGTTTAAGTCTCGAGGAGAACTATTGCTAAAAGGAGTAGAGACAGCAGAAATCATAACAATGATGGAAGATAGTTTAATGATTTTGAACTCTTTACTCAGCAACAGGTACAGGAACAAATGATAATAGAAATTTGCATGTATATATTGTCAAACTGCAATAATATAAGCAAATAGTTATTAGGAAGGCTGACATTTTTTTTCAAAGACATAGGTTTTCTGGATTACGAAAAATAGTTTCTGCAATATGTCATAATCTCAGATGTTGAGAGGATACAGGTGCCATTTATTTCCGGAATTGTCTGTCCCACTCAGTAAAATTTTATAATCTGACAAAATTCTCCTGCCAGTCCTTGCTTCCTCCTACAATACATCCTTTCTTTTGAAAATAGGCAATGAGCAGGTCTGAGGCATGTGCACATTTAAGTGAGGGTGCTCATCATTTATTTCCAAACCTTTTTAAAATGATTTATCTGTATTGTTAAACTGTCATTGTGGAATTTGAACTGATGTTGTGAAATGCTTTTGAAATATTTGTCATCATATAATCATTACACCAACATGCTACCAAAGATGAGCATTGCATTGCAATTATTTGCTAAGAATATTACCAGACATCCAAGTTCAAGTCTGCACAATAACCCAGTGTTGCCGTAGGCTTGTGCTGAATACTTTATTATAATAACAGTTACAAATAGAAGTGGAAACTATGGAATTGTCAGTGAGAAACCACACTCATTAATGAAGCAATTGATCATAGTTAAGCTGATAACGCTTCCATAAAACCATATGTGATAGAAGCAAAAGCAGGCCATTCAGCCCATAGAATCTGCTCTACCATTCAATAAGATCATAGCTGATCTGATCATCCTCAACTCCACCTTTCTGCTTTTCCTCATAACCCTTAATTCCTTACTGATTGACAAGTTTGTGTATCTCAGCCTTGAGTATATAGGTAATGACTCAGCCTACAGTGCTCTGCAGTAAAAAAAATTCTACAAATTCACAAACCTCTGAGAGGAGAACTTTCTCATCTCTGTCTTAAAAAGGTGACCCCTTATTCTGAGATTATGCCCTCTGATTCTAGACCCACCCACAAGGATAAATAATTTTTCCTCATCAGCCCTGTCAAGTGCTAAGAATCTTATATGTTTCGATATAGTTTCCCTCATTCTTCTATCCTGGTGGAACATTTCACCGGTGATATTGACGGTTGTAATAGCTGACTTCTGACAACCATGACTATTTTTCTGCACTTCAGGTATGATCTCAGCCATTGTGGGTTTTTCTGTTTTCTCCTCATTATCTTCAGTGTTTTTTTCTGAGTATAGATATTGGTGTTAACATCAAAAGGATATGTTATTATGTACAAATAAGAATCTCGCCATCATATAAGAAACTAGAGAGATCTGGAAGAGAAGTTCTAACCTTGTGTGAAGGGAACGTATGTAATGATCTATCTGTAAAAAGGAATTCTTCCATGTAAAGACCATGGACTTAAACAACACACTTTTGGGAGACAACGTCCCTAAACATAGAATATATTATGAAACATACTGGTGGAGAAAGTGCGAAGAGAATTAACAAATCCAGAAATTGAAAAGAACTTCAAAGCTAAGAAAAACAAATAATTTGAAGAGTCACAACATGTCAGAAACCTTACGAGAGCAGCAATAAACTAGAAAACTGACCAGAAAATTGACATCAGTGAAGCCATGAGAAAGAAAATTCCCAGAACTCAAAGAAGCATGAAATCTTAACCTATAAGACCATAAGAAATAGGAACAGGTGTGGGCCATTCAGCCCCTCGAGCCCGCTCCACCATTCAAAAGGATCATGGCTGATCTAACACTCCTCATGTCCACTGTCTTGCCCATTCCCCAAACTCTTGATTCCCCTGATGATCAACGATCCATCTGTCTCAACCCTAAATATATAAACTGACTAAAAATCATTGACCCCCGCAGTGATCCAAGATCAAGGAGCCCTCACTGAACCGGCCACAAGACGCCCCAACCCAGAATGCTCAAGGCTGAAACTGGTGCCAAGGACCCGCTCGGGAGCACACACTTACCTCTTGAGCAGCAGACTTCCCTCACCGATGTCTGAGATCATCTAAGAGCAGCCACCTACCCAGGAAACATGGAAGGTGCACTGGACTTCAAGCGAGACTGAAACTTTGGGGTTTCAAGTCCTCCCTCTCCAGCATACTGCTGGCAAACATCCAATCCATTGAGAACAAAATGGATGAACTTAAAGCTAGATCCATTTTCCAAAGGAAATTGAGAGACTGCTGTGTGCTCTGTTTTACAGGTACATGGCTCACTCCTGCTACACCTGACTGTGCCTTATAAACTGAGGGTTTCTCTTTTCAATGAACAGACCACTCGGTGCCCTGGGACAAGGCAAGGGGTGGTGGGATCTGCTTCCTAATTAACACATCCTGGTGCTCAGACATGATGACCCAGGCAAGTTACTGCTCCCTGGACCTAGAATATCTTACAGTACAGTGCCACCTTACTTCCTGCCATGCGAATTCACCTCCGCTATCCTGACAGTGGTGTACATCCCACCCCATGAGGAAGCAGAGAATGCTTTTGATGAAGTATACTACACTACAGACAGTCTTCTGACAGCAAACCCTGAGGCCTTGTTCATCATGGCCAGTGACTTCAACCAGGCCAACTTTAAGAATGGCCTCCCAAAATAGCATAAACATGCCTCTTGTCCCAGCAGAGGTCGATCATTACTATACAACCTTCAAAGATGCCTACCACTCCATTCCCCATTTGCATTTTGGAAAATCAGATCACAACACTAAGTTCCTCCTCCCAGCTTACAAGTAGAAATTGAAACGTGAGGACCCAGTACAGAAAGTGGTGCAGTTCTGGCCTGAGGCAGTGGAAGGACTTCTACATGACTGCTTAGAGTCGGTGTACTGGTCCATATTCGAGAACACAGCAGCCAACCTAAACAAGTATGCCACTATCGTTACAAACTTCATTGGTTAGTGTGTAGAAAATTGGGTACCGAAGAAGTTAATTTAAATGTTCCCCAACCAGAGATCATAAATGAATCAGGATATCCGGTCCTTAGTGAAGTCCAGGTCTGAGGTGTACAAGTCAGGCAACCCTGACCTATACAGGAAATCCAGGTACAACCTTCGTAGAGCCATCTGAGACACCAAGAGGCAATACAAAAATAAGCTTGAGACCTGGACTAACCACATGGACACTCATTATTTGTGGCAAGGCTAACACAACATAACAAACTACAAAGCAAAGTCGAACAGAGTCACAGGCAACAGTACATCCCTATTCGACGAGTTCAATGCATTCTATGCTCGCTTTGAACAGAAGGTCAGTGAAATTATGTCACCTATTCCAATGGCCTCAGATTCAACTGTACCTATGGTCACCGCCACAGATGTTTGTTCAGCCATTTTGAAAGTGAACCTGAGAAAGGCAACTGGCCCAGATGGAGTCTCTGGCCGTGCACTCAGATCTTGTGTGGACCAGCTGGTGGGAGTATTTACAGACATCTTTGACCTCGACTTCCTATGATCTGAAGTCCCCACCTCCTTCAAGAATGTCAGCCTCATCCTATGCCAAAGAAAAATCATTAAGCGTGCCTCAATGACTACAACTCGGTGCTCTGACCTCCGAAATTATGTAGGGCTTCGAGAGGTTAGTCATGGCTCACACCAACTCCAGCCAACCAAAGTGCCTGGATCCATTGCAGTTCATCTACCACCGCAACAGGTCCACAGCCAATGCAATTTCCTTGGCTCTACACTTATCCCTAGAACATTTAGATAATGAGGATACTTACGTCAGGCTCCTACTTATTTACTACAGTTTCACCTACAACACCATAAATCCAAAGATTAAACTCTGAGACCTACGTCTCAGCTAGCCCCTCTGTGACTAGGTCCTCAACTTCCTGACCCATAAACCAGATCAGTACGAATAGATGACAAAACCTCATCCACCATAACCATCAACACCAGTGCCCCCCAAGGCTGCATACTCAGCCCCTACTATACTCCTTACACACTTTGTGGTCAAATTCCGCCCAACTCCATTTACAAGTTTGCTGACGACACCACCATTGTTGGCCATGTCTCAAACAATGACATGACAGAATAGGGGAAAGAGATTGAGTGCTTAGCGGTTTGGTGCAAAGACAACAATCTCTCTATCAACATCAACAAATGAAGGACTAAGTCATTGACTTCAGGAAATGGAGTGGAGGGCATGTCCCTATCAACATCAATGGTGCTGAGGTGGAGATGGCGCAGAGTGTCAAGTTGCTTGGGAGTGCTGATCACCAACAGTCTGTTCTGGTCCACCTACCTGGACACAATGGTCAATAAAGCACAACAATATTTCTACTTCCTCAGGAAGCTAAGAAAATTCGGCATGTCCGCAAGGACTCTTACCAATTTTTATAGATGCACCATAGAAAACATCCGATCTGGATGCAGTGTGGTATGGCAGCTGCTCTTCCCAAAATCGAAAGAAACTACAGAGAGTTGTGAACACAGCCCATTCCATCACGCAAACCGACCTTCCATCCATTGACTCGATCTATACTTCCTGCTGCCTTGGGAAAGCAACTAACATAATCAAAGATGCTTCCCCTGATGAAAGGACAGTGCTCAGAAAGCTTGTGGCTTCAAATAAACCTGTTGGACTATAATCTGGTGTAGTGGGACTTCTGACGCTATCCACCCCAGTCCAACACCGGCACCTCCACTTCATGCCTTCCCACCCCAGTTATTCTCTTTTCCACCCTCTTCTGTTAAGCAGAAGTTATAAAAGTTTGAATACATTTATGAATAGATAATAGGAACATAAGAACCACGAACAGGAGTAGGCCATCTGGCCCTTCGAGTCTCCTCTGCCATTCAATAAAATCATGGCTGATCTTTTCATGGCCTCAGTTCCACTTATTTACTCTCTAACCATTATCCTTAATTCCTTTACTATTAAAAAAGTTATCTATCTTAGCTTCAAAAATATTCAATGAGGAAGTCTCAACTACTTCACTGGGCAGTGAATTCCACAGTTTCACAACTCTTTGGGTGAGGAAGTTCCTCCTCCATTCAGTCCTAAATCTGGTCCCCCCAATTTTGAGACTGCGTCCTCTTGTTCTAGTTTCACCCTCCAGTGGAAACAACCTGCCTGCTTATATCTTATCTATTCCCTCCACAATGCTATATGTTTCTATAAGATCCCCCCTCATTCTTCTAATTTCCAATGAATATAATTCCTATGTATTTGCCCTCTCCTCATACGCCAACCCTCTTAACTCTGGAACCAACCCAGTGAATCTCCTCTGCACGCACCACCCCCCCCCCACCCCGTCCCACCCCACAGTGCCAGTACATCCTTTCTCAAGTAAGGGGACCAAAACTGCATGCAGTACTCCAGGTGTGGCCTCACCAGCTGCGACATAAACTCCAGATTTTAAACTCAATCTCTCTAGCAATGAATGACAAAATTCCATTTGCCTCCTTAATTACCTGTTATACCTCCGAAACCAACCTTCTGCGATTCATGCACAAGGACACCCAGGTCCCTCTGCACAGCAGCATGCTGCAATTTTTTACTGTTCAAGTAATAGTTCCTTATACTGTTATTCCTACCAAAATGAATGACTTCATATTTATCAACATTGAATTCCATCCGCCAGACCTTTGTCCACTTACTTAAACTATCTATACTCATCTGCAAACTTTGATCTACCACTCATCTTAGTGTCATCCGCAAACTTTGACACACTATACGTTGTTCCCAACTCCAAATCATTTATGTAAATTATAAACAATTCCGGCCCCAGCACTGATCCCGGAAGCGCACCACTAGTCACTGTCTGCAATCAGAAAAGCATTCATTCATTCCCACTCTTTGCTTCCTGTTAGTTAACCAATCCTCTCTCCATGCTAATACGTTACCTGTAACTCCTTGCATGTTTATCTTATGCAGCAGCCTTTTGTGCGGCACCTTGTCAAAAGTCTTTTGGAAATCTGGATACACCACATCTACTGAATCCCTGTTGTCCACCACACTCATCATGTCTTCATAGAATTCCAGTAAATTAGTCAAGCATGACCTGCCTTTCATGAACCCATGCTGCATCCACCCAATGGGACAATTTCTATCTAGATGTCTTGCTATTTCTTCTTTGATGGTAGATTCAAGCATTTTCCCCACTACAGAAAGTAAGCTAACCGGCATATAATTCCCCATCTTTTGTCCACCTCCTTTTGTGAATGGTGGTGTCACATTGGCTGTTTTCCAATCTGCTAGAACTGCCCCAGAGTCCAGCAAGATTCAAGAACAGCTTCTCTGTGGCTGCAACACTGTATTCTGCACTCTGGTCTGCTACCCTGATGCACTTTTTTTGGTACTACCTGTATAGCACACAAAACAGCACTTTTCATTGTGTCTCGGTACAGGTGACAACAGTGAATCAATTAATCAATCAATCAATAAAAAGGATTCTGCTGTCTATGGCAAGGTGTTCCAAAGACTGACAACCTGTTGAGAGAAGAAATTCCTCCTTACCTCAGTCTTAAATTGGTGCCTCTTTGTCCTGAGATTATGCCCTTTGGACCTAGGCTCTCACATGAGGAGAAAAATCCTCTCAGCCTTTATTATTTCAAGCCCCTTAAGAATTATGCGTGTTTCAATGAAATCACCTCTCATTTTTCTTATGTCCAGTGAGTAAAGTCCTAACCTATTTAGCTTTTGCTCATAAGACATTTTCTCCATACCAGTGATCATCCTAGTGAACCTTACCTGAACTGTCTTCGATGAAAAAATATCTCCCCTAAAGAGAGGGACCAAAGCTGCTCACAATACTCCAGATTTGTAACACTGTAATCTGCACTCTGTTCTGCTACCCTGATGCACTTTGTATGGTGTGATCTGCCTATATAGCCTGCCAAAACAACACGCTTCACTGTGTCTCAGTATTTGTGACAACAGTACATAAATCAAAATCTCCAGTACCTTGTGTGGTCCCAGTAAGACTTTCCTACAACCTATGACACCCAGAAATATTGCAAGTAATGGAGAACCAAACCAGGCCCAAATTTCTTTAAAGTTTACATAACATATAGACAGGATGGTTAAGAAAGCATTTAGCATGCTTGCCTTCACTGCCCAGACCTTTGAATATAGGAGGTGGGACATTATGTTTAGGTTGCACAGGACATTGGTGAGGCTTTTTCAGGAGTACTGTGTCCAGTCGTGGTCTCCCTGTTATAGGAAGGATATTATTAAACTGGACAGGGTTCAGAAGAGATTTACCAAGATGTTGCCAGGAATGGAGGGTTTGAGTTATAAGAAGAGGCTGCATAGGCTGGGATGTTTTTCACTGGAGCATAAAAGGTTGAAAGGTGACCTTATAAAAGTTTATGAAATAATGAGGGGTAGAAATAAGGTGAATGGCAGGTGCTTTGTCTCTAAGGTAGGGAATTTCAAGACTCAAGATGAGAGGAGAAAGATTTAAAAAAGACATGGGCAATTTTTTTTACACAGAGAATGGTTTGTGTGTGAAATGAACTTCCAGAGAAAATGGTGGATGCGGGTTCAGTTCCAAGGTTTAAAAGAAATCCACATAAGTACATGAATAAGTAATTTCTGGAGGGATATGGGCCAAGCGCAGGCAGGTGGGACTAGTTTAGTTTAGGATTATGTTCAGCATGGACTGGTTGAACCAAAGGGTCTGTTTCTATGCTGTGTGACTCTGTGACTCAGTAATTGGAAGGAAAGGACAGATGCACATCAATGGGTTTAACCTCAGAAGTATACATCAGGTGATTAAATGATAATGTCAGAGTCAGATGAGAAGGTAGAATCATCTGGTAGAGACCGGAAGTACAAACATTGTGTGTAAAGAATGCATGTAAAAATCTAGCTGTAAATAAAGAATTCATGCATAAAAGACCATGGTCTCAAGCAACTTGTTTTTGGCAGACAAAACAATGCCAAACACAGAAAATGCAACTAAACATTGAGGCTTGTTTGTGTTGTCCTTCAATGTGTGGTTGACTGCCAAAATTTTATGTTCATCTTTGACTTAGCTCCATGGATGACAAGGTCCCACATAGGAGACTAATAAAGAAGGTAAAAGCTCATGGAATCCAGGGTAACGTGGCAAGTTACATCCAAAATTAGCTTAGAAGTAGGAGACAGAGTGTGGTAGTAGAAGGCTGTCAGTGTGACTGGAAGCCAGTGTGTGCAATGTAGTGATACTTGCCCTGGTCAATTGTGGCACAGATTATAAGAGTAGGCTTGTTATGTTGGAGCTATGCAGAATTTTGGTCATCACCCCATAGGAAGGATGTGATTGCACTGGAGGGGGTTTAGAGGCAATTCTTAGAATCCCTACAGTGTGGAAAGAGGTATTTGGCCCATCAAATCTGCACCAACTCTCCAAAGAGCATTCCATTAAGGCCCCCACTCTATCTCCATTATCCCAATTTTGCAGGGTCAATCCACCTAACCTATACATGTTTGGACTGTGGGAGGAAACCATTGCAGACACAAGGAAAATGTCCAAACTGCATACAGTCACCCAAGACTGGAATTGAATCCAGATCCTTGGCGCTGTGAGGTAACAGGGCTAGCCACTGTGCCATCAAGCCACCCAGTTCACCAGGCTGTTGCCTGGGATACAGCAGTTTAGCTATAAGGAAACAGAAACAGAAATTGCTGGAAAAGTTCAACAGATCTGGCAGTATCTGTGGAGAGAGATCAGAGTTAATGTTTCGGGTCAAGTGACCCTTCCTGAGTTCTGAGGAAGGGTCACTCGACCTGAAACATTACCTGTGATTTCTCTCCATAGATGCTGCCAGACCTGCTGAGCTTTTCTAGCAATTTCTGTTTTTGTTTCTGATTTACAGCATCCACAGTTCATTAAGTTTTTATTTAGCTATAAGGAGAGGCTGGATAGGCTCTGGTTGTTTTCTTTAGAGCAAAGAGGGTCGAGGTACTTAATTGAGGTATATAAGATAATGAGCATAGAAAGGTGGATAGAAGGCAGCTGTTCCCCTTAGTTGAAGAGACAAAAACAAGGGGACATAATTTTCAGGTGAAAGGCAGGAGGTTTAGAGGGGAGTTGAGGAAATTGTTCTTCACCCAGACAGTGGTGGGAATCCACAATGCACTGTCTGGGAGGGTAGTTGGGGCAGGAAACCTTACAACTTTTAAAAAGCACTTGGATGAGTACTTGAAATGCTATAACTTTCAAGGCTATGGGCCATGTGCTGGAAAGTGGGACTAATGTAGTTTTATACTAGCTTTTAGTCAGTGCAGACTCAATGGGCCAAAGGACCACTTCTGTATTGTATGATTCTGTGTTTGAATTTCTCCAAACAATGTTAAAATCTCAGTTTCTAAGTTGCCACAATACTGTAATATTCCTAAGAAAAGTCACAAATTATACCTTCTGTGACAGTGGCTGATGAAAGATCACTGGCCTGAAATATTAACCTGGATCTTGGCTTTGACATTTCACCCTCAAGAGTTGCCAGGCAATCAAGTGGCCAGCAACTCTTCAGTCCCTGACATTGCCAACATAAGGTGTGGTCCTGCTACTTTGCAGGAAATCCAGAGAAAAACATTCTCTCACTGAACGGGCTTAGCTAAGTTTCAAGCATTAGTGGTCAGTGGACCTTCAGTGGCGATTAATTGATCATTTCAGTGCCTCAATTTGTTGATGGTGGAGCAGGCCTTCAGACAGCTTCCCTGTTGCTCATAAAATTGAAGTATTGGCAAGTGGGGATTGTTCTAATGGCCAGCTGCCTGGGATGAGGGATCAAATTATTAATAATGCTCATTTTCTATGGATACTGCCTGACCTGCCAAGCATTTCTGGCAATTCCTATTTCAATTTCAGATTTCAAATGGCTGCGGTATTTAAAAATTATTATTTGTGCCTGACCCATAGTTCCTCAACAGGAGCTGTCTACAAAATGCAACTAAATGCCCTCAGTCAATAAAATCTTCAAAGTGGGTGGCTACAACTCACTAGCATTGCGCTGATTTCTGACATTGTCTTCCCCTGCAGGTATAACACTTATTATAAGAAGGATATTCAGCTCTGGGTGCATAATCTGACAACATGCACAACCATAATAGAACAGTGGCTTTTAGTTCAAAATCTGTGGATTTATCTTGAGGCTGTCTTTGTTGGAGGAGATATTGCTAAACAACTGCCACAGGTAACAATATTAACTTGAATAAAGAAGCTAGCTTCATGTTTCTTGGCCATTGTTACATTTCTGATTCTTTTATGCAAACTCAACAATCTCACACACAGGACTAGTAAAGTACAAGTAGGTTTATCTAAAATTCCAGTTTTCAAACATGGCTGAGCATATACATGGGGATTCAGCAACTTCAATTGACAGTTTCTAGTCAACTTGATAAGAGATGCTATGACATACCTTTGAAGACAGTTGGACTTGAACCCAGGCATTGTCGCTTATAACAAGGAAAACTATCACTACACCACAAGCACCCAGAGCAACTGTGACAGGTATTTTGTAATTAACCTGTCAAAGGTGCTATGACACAATTCTGGAGCAGGTGGAACATGAACTGGCTCAGAGGTAGCAACAGCAGTTTTTTTTTTTGCTTTTATTTTATCCAGAAATGCTTTTATACACAACTGAACAATTTTTTTTCTTGCTATCACCAAATCACCTGTGGTATTTTTTCATCTAATAACCACCACAAGTGAATCACCCATGCTTTCCAATTCAGCAACAGTTATTGATATTTTCCAGTCAGCTCATTCAGCGATGTTATTACACACCTCTGGAGCAGGTAGGACTAACCCATGCTGCCTGGCTCAGAGGTAGGAACATTACCATCACACCACAACAGTCCTAACTCAGCAACAGTTATATATTATGAACAACACTAAGTAACAGATAGATACATAGTGCTTTGCATCCTCACTTGCATAATTTCTTAACATTCTATCACAAAACCACTTTACTTTCCAAGATAAGATTACATGCATTTGAGGGTATTGTTACATTCAAATGGAGCAATTGCAAAACCAAATTACACAAAAGATAAATCTTTGTTGTCATTTAAGAGATTAAGCATTTGTATGGCTATATAAGCCTTACTAATCATCACAGATCATTTAAAGGTATAACTTTCCTGAGATCTAGATATATCACTTAGGTGTCCTTGACTTGTAAGTGCATTGACAAACTGTGCATTATCAAAGTGTTTCAGAGATAGTAGGAACTGCAGATGCTGGAGAATCTGAGATAACAAGGTGTAGAGCTGGA